>NW_026859325.1:0-27874 GCF_026571515.1 Ruditapes philippinarum
TTCTGGAAAAAAAAATTATCGGACCGGTAATATTTCCTCATAAAGCCAGCAGATTTTTTCTGCCCACCATATCTTTTAATTCCGGCAATGACATGAAAACGATTTATCTAAAAATAAAACATATTTAATCTTTAGAAAAGCTGAAGACCGCTTTTAAAAAATCGGAAACGTTTTGTGATGATGGTTAAATCTTGATCTTATAATTTAAATTTCAAATCATAAATAGCTTTGAAGATAAACTTTAAACGTTATCTCAAGGAAGACGCAGCGAATTATATACTGTATAAGTTAAAAAGTTTCTTGCATGGTTACAAGATAGCTGATATGGAATAGAAAATGATCTATTGTGTTGCTATGGATATCAGATCTATACATATCAATTACGGGCTTTGTTCATGAAAGAAATTTGATAACGAAAATTTTGAATTACGATATAAAACAATACTTTATATCATAAATATCCTAAAGAGTAATAATTAAATAATTAAATTAAATTAAGTATGCATAAAACTATAAGTTTACGCTTGCAAGCATGTCTATGACTATCATTTTCGTAATAAAGTTGTCCATAAAAAGTGTACTTATCTGTTTCCATACTTAAAACTTTATGCGACTAGTCAAACGTCATGGGTGTTTAGATTGTATTGACTCTATACATATCAGACTTAGTTGGTGTTCAGATTTTATTGGCTTTATACTTGTCAAACTTCATTGGTGATCAGATTTTATTGGCTCTATATTAGTCAAACTTCATGGGTGATCAGATTTTATTGGCTCTATACTAGTCAAACTTCATGGGTGTTTAGATTGTATTGACTCTATACATATCAGACTTAGTTGGTGTTCAGATTTTATTGGTTCTATATTAATCAAACTTTATTGGTGTTCAGATTTTATTGGCTCTATACATATCAGACTTAGCTGGTGTTCAGATTTAATTGGCTCTATACTAGTCAAACTTCATGGGTGTTCAGATTTGATCGGCTCTATACTAGTCAAACTTCATTCTGTTCAGATTTTATTGGCTCTATATTAGTCAAACTTCATGGGTGTTCAGATTTTATTGGCTCTATATTAGTCAAACTTCATGGGTGTTCAGATTTTATTGGCTCTATATTAGTCAAACTTCATGGGTGTTCAGATTTTATTGACTCTATACTAGTCAAACTTCATGGGTATTCAAATTTTATTGGCTCTATATAGTCAAACTTCATGGGTGATCAGATTTTATTGGCTCTATTTAGTCAAACTTCATGGGTGTTCAGATTTTATTGACTCTATACTAGTCAAACTTCATGAGTGTTCATATTTTATTGGCTCTATTTTAGTCAAACTTCATGGGTGTTCAGATTTTATTGACTCTATACTAGCCAAACTTCATGTGTGTTCAGATTTTATTGACTCTATATAGTCAAACTTCATGGGTGTTCAGATTTTATTGGCTCTATTTAGTCAAACTTCATGGGTGTTCAGATTTTATTGACTCTATACTAGTCAAACTTCATGGGTGTTCAGATTTTATTGACTCTATATAGTCAAACTTCGTGGGTGTTCAGATTTTATTGACTTTATATAGTCAAACTTCATGGGTGTTCAGATTTTATTGACTTTATATAGTCAAACTTCATGGATGTTCAGATTTTATTGACTCTATACTAGTCAAACTTCATGGGTGTTCAGATTTTATTGACTCTATATTGTCAAACTTCGTGGGTGTTCAGATTTTATTGACTTTATATAGTCAAATTTCGTGGGTGTTCAGATTTTATTGGCTCTATACTAGTCAAACTTCATGGGTGTTCAGATTTTATTGACTCTATTTAGTCAAACTTTATGGGTGTTCAGATTTTATTGACTTTATATAGTCAAACTTCGTGGGTGTTCAGATTTTATTGACTCTATACATATCAGACTTAGTTGGTGTTCAGATTTTATTGGTTCTATATTAATCAAACTTTATTGGTGTTCAGATTTTATTGGCTCTATACATATCAGACTTAGCTGGTTTTCAGATTTAATTGGCTCTATACTAGTCAAACTTCATGGGTGTTCAGATTTGATCGGCTCTATACTAGTCAAACTTCATTGTGTTCAGATTTTATTGGCTCTATATTAGTTAAACTTCATGGGTGTTCAGATTTTATTGGCTCTATATTAGTCAAACTGCATGGGTGTTCAGATTTTATTGGCTCTATATTAGTCAAACTTCATGGGTGTTCAGATTTTATTGACTCTTTACTAGTCAAACTTCATGGGTATTCACATTTTATTGGCTCTATATAGTCAAACTTCATGGGTGATCAGATTTTATTGGCTCTATTTAGTCAAACTTCATGGGTGTTCAGGTTTTATTGACTCTATACTAGTCAAACTTCATGAGTGTTCATATTTTATTGGCTCTATTTTAGTCAAACTTCATGGGTGTTCAGATTTTATTGACTCTATACTAGCCAAACTTCATGTGTGTTCAGATTTTATTGACTCTATATAGTCAAACTTCATGGGTGTTCAGATTTTATTGGCTCTATTTAGTCAAACTTCATGTGTGTTCAGATTTTATTGACTCATACTAGCCAAACTTCAAGGGTGTTCAGATTTTGTTGACTCTATATAGTCAAACTTCATGGGTGTTTCAGATTTTTATTGGCTCTATTTAGTCAAACTTCATGGGTGTTCAGATTTTATTGACTCTATACTAGTCAAACTTCATGGGTGTTCAGATTTTATTGACTCTATATAGTCAAACTTCATGGGTGTTCAGATTTTATTGGCTCTATTTAGTCAAACTTCATGGGTGTTCAGATTTTATTGACTCTATACTAGTCAAACTTCATGTGTGTTCAGATTTTATTGACTCTATATAGTCAAACTTCGTGGGTGTTCAGATTTTATTGACTTTATATAGTCAAACTTCATGGATGTTCAGATTTAATTGACTCTATACTAGTCAAACTTCATGGGTGTTCAGATTTTATTGACTCTATATTGTCAAACTTCGTGGGTGTTCAGATTTTATTGACTTTATATAGTCAAATTTCGTGGGTGTTCAGATTTTATTGACTCTATACTAGTCAAACTTCATGGGTGTTCAGATTTTATTGACTCTATTCAGTCAAACTTTATGGGTGTTCAGATTTTATTGACTTTATATATTCAAACTTCGTGGGTGTTCAGATTTTATTGACTCTATACTAGTCAAACTTCATGGGTGTTCAGATTTTATTGACTTTATACTAGTCAAACTTCATGGGTGTTCAGATTTTATTGACTCTATATTGTCAAACTTCGTGGGTGTTCAGATTTTATTGGCTCTAAATAGTCAAACTTCATGGGTGTTCAGATTTTATTGGCTCTATACTAGTCAAACTTCGTGGGTGTTCAGATTGTATTGACTCTATATTAGTCAAACTTCATGGGTGTTCAGATTTTATTGACTCTATACATTTCTGGCTTCACTCGTGATCAGACTGTAATTTGGTTCTCCACTGGTCAAACTTCATGTTTGTTAAGATTTTATCGGGCCCTATACTGGTCACACTTAATTGGTTCTCACATTTTATTGGCTCTTTATTGGTCTGACTTCACAGGTGTTTAGATTTTATTTATTGTCTCTATACTGGTCTGTTTTCAAGGGTGTCAAGGTTAAAATGGCTCTATAGTGATCAAACTTTATTGGTGATCAGATTGAAATGGCTCTATACTGGTCTGACTTCATTGGTGTTCAGATTTAAATGGTTCTTGTATTGGGTCTTTACTGATCAGACTAAAAGTTTGGGCTTTAAAATTAGTGGGACTTCACAATGGTGTTCAGATTATATTGTCTCTATACTGGTCAGACTTCGAAGGTGTTAAGAATATTCATTGTATTTACATGTACGAAATATAAGCAATTGGAGTTATATTATATTGTACTTAACTTATGTTTTTGCCAAACTCAAAAATTATAGTGATAAACAAATGAGCCGTGTCACGACAAAACCAACATAGTGCGGTTTGAGACCAGCATGGATCCAGACCAGCCTGCGCATCCGCGCAGTCTGGTCAGGATCCATGCTGTTCGCTTACCAACTCTATTACAAGAAGAGAAACTGATAGCGAACAGCATCGATCCTGATCAGACTGCGCGGATGCGCAGGCTGGTCTGGATCCATGCTGGTCGCAAACTCATTATGTTGGTTTTGCCGTGGCATGGCTCAAATATGTAATGAACATGCATTAGCATAGAATCTGGCAAGACACATGCAGATTGAAGATATGACTCTGTATGGACAGATTACATTATATCTACGAACGTTGGATATAAGAATTATGGTTGGATTTAACTGTACATATCTTTTTATGATATTCATTTAGAATATTTTATGTACTGGTTTAAAAGAACAAAGGAAGAAAAACAAACAAAACACATAAGTGCCAATTTGTAATGACGGCAGAGATTTTTACGGCTGGCATCTATAGACTTGTAGTCTTATAAGATTTATTGGTATGAATTATGTTCTCGTGATCTTTTTGTATAAGAAATTGATATTATTTATTTACGCTTAAGTTACACGAGCATTTCTTAATGACTTGCTTATATAAATACATATGCAAAAGCCATCACTGGTCAAACGATATGTCTTACGTGTGCACACGTACGTGATACATATTGTGTGATCACGTAATTTAGCTATCTCATGCGCACGTATTGGACGTCGCGTGCGCACGAAGTAAAGAAAAGATTTAATATATTCCCTTTATGCCATCATTACGGTGGCACAAAGGTGACATTCGTGGCCACTAGTTACTAAGTCGTGGCCACGAGATAGTTAAGTCGTGGCCACGAGATACTATTTTGTGGCCACGAGTTACTAAGTCGTGGCCACGAGATAGCTAAATCGTGGCCACGAGATACTAGGTCGTGGCCAAAACTGCATTTGACTTAACAAAATAGAATTGAACAAAACCATGTATGTGAACACTTTGTGTACAGTGTTATTTTGATTAAAAAACTATCCTATGCAATGCATCATATAGAACATGATTAGTATGGGATCAATTATCTTTAAAAACTAGTCTTTAATTTTATACCCAAAAGTCAAACTCACATACATGTATATTAACCCAAGAACCTTTAATTGACAATTAAGGTCCGTGTTTAACCATAAAGATTTAGACTGAATTGCAGTTTCATAGCCGTAGTTAAATTAGTTTCATGAGAAAATAATTAAATCAACTGTATCATGTCTTCATACCATAAGTTTTGATAGGTTTTAAAGCAAACAAATCGAGTAAAAGCAGGACAAAATTTAAAACACAAAGACAAACACATTTATAGATTTTAAATTTTACCTCTGTCAATCGATAAATCTGTCAATTGATAAACATCAGCTATTCTGTGGTTTAAGACATGCTTCAGTGCACAGCCTTTACATATAACAAGGAATACAGACATACCATTTATAGTGAAATATCGCTTCGGTCACTCGTTCAGTCTCCACTGTACATTTATGTTTAAAAGCGGTGTTATGTAGCCATATTCAAATCGTAAACAGGACTTGAGAATATATTTGGATCATTCCTTCAAGGTTTGTAATTTTGTAAATGAATTAACGTATATTTCACTCGACAAATAATTTTTGTTGGTGAGTTTAGTTTTTATTTGCTACGCAACATTGTCTCCTTTTAGGGATTCAGTCTTAGAAATTTCAATGCTTACATGACTCAGATCTTGTCAAATTTTATGTTACCGGCTGATAAAACAAAATACTTAACACTGCTTAATATGGAAGATATCATTGCATACATATATCTATACTTGTCATTGAAAACATACATGTATATCTTTACTTTATTGATCGAGACCAAGATTTTAAAAATATAATGAGGTTTGCTGAGTGAATCAAAACACTGAAAGGGCGTAAGAGTTGCTACCCTTTTATAACTAATACCATAGTCAGGGCTGGGAATCAAAACTGCGTCGTATCCTACAAAATGTAAACAAACGCCGCCATCTTGGAACGAAAAACGTATGTTTTTGTTTATAACTCTTTTTTTTGGAAATGACTGAAAACAAGATATATGTATTAACACGCTACACTATTTTCCGCTTCGTTCGGTATATGTTGCTTGCACAACTATTTTGTAAAACAAAAGTTATAGCGAACTTGCAACTCGAAGCGAGGCAGAATTTTTATGAAAATGTGTGGATACGACGCAGTTCAAATTGCTTTATCTATCGTATTTGCCTTCAAATCAATTATATATTTGTTTCAGAGTTCACCATAAACTTCGAAATATAATTTTGCATCATTTACTAAAATTTTATTAAAAAGAGATGTTTACTTTCTAAGAAAATAATGATTTTTACGAAATGATACGACGCAGTTGAAAATAAAATATGATACGACGCAGTTGTATTTTTGGCAGTCTTTTCAACAGGGATAAGTTTGGCAATATATTTCTATTTTATGAATAATCACTTGCGCTAGATAAAATCCCAGATCATTTGCGGTGTAAAGCAATGTTCTGTTGATTATTTAGAATACAATGTGTCATATCCAATATAACATTTAATTTGAAAGTTGACATTGCGGAAGCTACTTTTCAGTTAAACATGAACATGTTACCTTATTGATCATAATATCTGAAATAATTTCTTATATTTTCCTGTATGTTCAATATTATCCCTAATTTTTTTCGCAAAAAAAAAATGTAGAAATCTATTAACTCAAATTCATTTTGGCTAGCTACGCTCTAAGTTAACTGTGGTTCTGCATGTTCTGGGTATTGACTGCTTTTTTGTGGTTTCTTTTTCAAACTTTCACTCTACACATTAGCTTTACTAGGGGCGAGGACCTCAGGTGCGCCTCTGTGCATTATTTCAGGCAAAATGTTGTACCTGCAGAGAACCGTCGACATTTTGAAACTAGCTTGATAGGTTTTCCACACAAAAGGATAAAAAGTCCCAGGTGGTTTTCGAATTCATAGCAGTTCAGTTCAAGTGAATTCAGTAAACATAAACAGCTCGGCCTCGGTCGGACACACCTGTCTGATTTGTTTTTTCAACAAAATTTGTTAACGTCAGCTGTACAAATAAGCAGCTTTTTTGTATTAACTTCTGGCGTGAAGTTTTAAGATTATAAATATTTGAAATAATTATAAAGAGAATAAAATTTAAATTTCCTATTTCGGTATTAATAGCAGAGAAATTTTCAATGTAAACATGGGGTAATCCTCTGTGAAGTCATTTTCTGAAACTTTTGTTTAAGTTTTCAGGCAATTCATTATCAAATAAAAACCCCACTTTAGTATGAAGGTATGTTAAGATGTCATGTCTCTAGTCTGTTGAAAATTCGATACGATAATCTGACATTTTCTGTTCAATATTGTGAAAACTTAATAATTCTTCAATACTGTTGAAAGATCATGTCTGTCTATATCTGTATCAAATTTATCGGTGCATAGCGTAAAATACCTTTGCAAAACGGACACCTTTTTTATAAAATAATTTGTAGTTGTATCATATGTAATTCGATTTTGAAAAGTTTTTTGATGGAGAAGAATGATACTCACGTGCAAGTATAGAAAATAAATTCCGTAGACATTTCCTCATCGGCGATAAAGAAACGCAGGGGTAAAGTTCCGCGGCGCTGAACATAAAATGACTAAACGGAACGCATAACCTTCTTGCAAAAATATATTGTAGCTTAACCATTTATAATATTATTTTAAAAATTTAATGCTCAGTTTCAAATAATAAAGCTCATCTGTCCTCGTCGATTATTAAGAAAATGAATACAATAAAATTGGCACGTAAAAGACATAAGTAATAACGGAATTGACGGAAATTATTGCTCATTACAAGTAACAACGGTAGGCATGCAATTTGCGCATTCCCGATAGCGAGAGACCTTTTCAAAATTTGTAATTTTTTCTCTTTTTTTTTTAAGAAAAAAGTCATTCCTGATTAATACAGGGTCCAGTGGAGGTTACACTGGAATATTGAATTTTGTATCAAAAATAGTAATCACTCCCATTTCGAACTCACGTGAACAAGTTTATTAGCATGCTAAGGCAACAGTAGAACACGTTGTCATATGGGTGTGCGATCACGTGTTTCAATGTATATTGCATTTGATACAGCTTTTCGGAATTTGTAGATGATTATGATTAGTACTAAAATGCGACCGAAAAATGCAGCCTTAATAGAATTGTATTACATTTCCATTTTTATGAAACCAATGAGTGACCTCTGTTTTTGACTTAAGTTGTAGACAAGAAATGTTGTAGGACGTTATTGGCATACCTAGCACATAATTTAAATAGTTTAACCAATATTCAGCCTGCAATGAAAATACAACTGCGTCGTATCATATTTTATTTTCAACTGCGTCGTATCATTTCGTAAAAATCATTATTTTCTTGGAAAATAAACATCTCTTTTAAATGAAAGTTTAGTAAATGATGCAAAATTATGTTTTGACGTTTATGGTGAACTCTGAAAACGAGTATATAATTGATTTGAAGGAAAAACGATAGATAAAGCAATATGAACTGCGTCGTATCCACACATTTTCATAAACATTCTGCCCCGCTTCGAGTTGCAAGTTCGCTATAACTTTTGTTTTACAAAATAGTTGTGCAAGCAACATATACCGAACGAAGCGGAAAATAGTGTAGCGTGTTAATACATATATCTTGTTTTCAGTCATTTCCAACAAAAAGAGTTATAAACAAAAACATACATTTTTTGCTCCAAGATGGCGGCGTTTGTTTACATTTTGTAGGATACGACGCAGTTTTGATTCCCAGCCCTGATAGTGGTATTGTGAAAATTGTGTAATAGTGTCTATGAATACTAAATGTGGAAATTGACTTTAAATCATATATTTGGAGGTTGCAAGAGGGACTTGAGGGAGTGAGGACGGATAATATCAGATCAAAATGTCTTATCCCTATATATGATAACCACGTGACAGGAATTATGTTAGTATAAATGAATAAAATCCAAATATTTTTTTATTCAAATTACAAACCCGTTCCTTCGTTCCCTAGTGTTCAATATTAATATAGAAAAAAAACTTGTTTTTTATGCTTTAGTATGCTTTATGTCTCTTTTCATGGTCTTATAAATAGCGAATACTGACTAAGTGTAGGTCTAATACTCTATTTATTGAACCAGTTGAATAAAATTATATTATACATGTACGAGCCTATGTCTTGATGATGCCAAATCACTTGTGAATGGCATTATTCGGTGGTTATAGACTGGTAGAGTTAACCACTGGATAATACTTTTTATCCGTAAGATAACTTAATATTGAGCAACAGTATTTTAATCCAACAGACAAATTCTAGCCAGTGGATATTTTATCTGTTGAATATCGTTAACAACCGGGCCCTGATGTATTACATCTGATATTTTTAGGTAAATCTAAAGCAGGGACATAGATTCCAAGTCATTAGGTTGGAGAGTTTGTTTTTTTTTAAAATAAAATGTCATAAAAAGATAAAATTTCATCACAGGTTGGTACATGTTTAAGGACCTAGACGATTAATTATGTCTTTTCAAACGAAAAACATCTAAGCAAACTATGCATTCATTATTCTACTGTAATTCTAAACCGTTGCGTTTTATTTTGTAAATATTGACTTAAATCATAAACACACCCGTTAACTGAATGCAAATAGATCAGACGATTGTGCGCATGGTAATTTTTTTATCCTTCAATCGATTGCTGCACAATATATCATATAATGATACATGATGCTAAACTGGTAAACGTCAAAAGTAAGAATTAATTTCTAATCATTCGGAAAATCGTTATTATCAAGAGCGAATCGTAGTTAATGTGAACTTTCAAATGCTCAAGCAAACCTTTCGAATTTAGGTTTCTGACGTCGACTTTATTACATCTACATAAAAAAGACTATTTTAACTTGAGGACAATAAAATATGCTTTATCGTGAAATGATGGGGGATTTAAATAAAGCATAAACAAATAAATAGAAATAAATAATACTAATAATTTTACATTATGTATGGTTTCTATGTGAGATATTCTATTGACAAAATGATAAATACATTGTTATAGCATTTGTTCGCGTAATAACGCAGTCTGATTCGCGTTATTACGCTTTTTAATTCGCGTAACCACGCCTTACTTTCGCGTTACTTCGCCTTTATTTGCGTCACTAAGCCATCGTTCGTGTTTTTTTTTTCTCGCCTTTTCACGTCTTTTGATTTCCGTTACTACGCCTTTTGATAGGCGTTATATAACGCCTTTATTCGCGTTAGAACGCCTTGACATATAAGGCTTTTGTATAAATGAGTTTTTCGTTAAAATAAAAATACATTTGAATAAATCTGTACTGTTACAAAAGTACATATATTGAGATACACAGTGACAAACGTACTCAACATATTTATATTTTGTGTTATTATCTATTTTTGTGGAGTTAAAGGAAAATGCAATTTTCTCATAAAAGTTCTAGTATATTGTACATTAAACAACATACAAAATGAAAAATTATTCCAAATAAATTATATTTTGTAATGAGATTGCTAAATTTAAATTGTTATTTTTAATTAACTTTTATATAGTGACTCATACCAGTTAAAGTTTTATAGATGTCACGTCTGTTATATATAAGCGTTATTTGTCAAGGTCTTAAATGGTTTGTTTGTTTGTTTTTTTGTTTTTTCTTTGAAGAAAAATAAAACTTTCAAATGAATATGTAATGTCGATCATAATTATGTCTGTATTCTGCTTTTTGATTTGGCATTTATTGATTGATCTACTATTTTAGCTATGACAAAACGGGCAAATAAAGTGTTACACTCAGATACACCAACACCAGAAAACGAGATTTCACCGGACACCGTTCTCGAACATAACGTGAAATCTCGAGACGAGAACATGATGACCGCTGAGAACCAAACATCGGACCAAAACAAGAAACATCGTAAAAAGCGGTAAAACTAGTAATATCTTTAAACACATTTGGGAAACAATCAAAATGAAGTAAACATGTTAGTGATACATGTTTCATCATATGGATAAGTTTAGATTTTTATATAAAATATATCTAAGCGGTCAGTCAGTGAGCAAATTGATTTACAAAATGTATCTGCATCTAAAATCATATTGATTTAAATAGATGTACATGTATATTTCAATTGCAGATGAACAAATGAGCGGCGTCACGACAAAACCAACATAGTGCGTTTGCGACCAGCATGGATCCAGACCAGCCTGCGCATCCGCGCAGTTTGATCAGGATCCATGCTGCTCGCTTACCAACTATATTACAAGTAGACAAACTGATAGCGAACAGCATGGATCCTGATCAGACTGCGCGGATACGCAGGCTAGTCTGGATCCATGCTGGCCGCAAATCCATTATGTTGGTTTTGACGTGACGCGGCTCAAATGGTTTTCAAACTTACCTAAGCTATGAACTTATCATATAAATCAATACACTGAAACATATAACCTCACTTATGTTTGTATGCCAGAAATGAAACAACCAAATAGGCGTATTAAATGTACAACTGAATTATTGATATTCATCTAATTTCAGAAAAAAATCTAAACATCGACATCCTGACCTGGAAGAGGTAAGATTATTTTTGAAAATAAATCAGTGTCCTAAAACGGATGTTGACCATATGAAAAATAAGCATTGAAACAGCTACTACATTAATACGAATCATGCTTCGTACTTACAGGTGTTCAATCATTTCCATTATTAAAGAAATTGGAAGGGCCTCCCTTTCAGAAAGGCGTAAAATACAAAGAAATAGTAACAATAAACAAGGCCATTAAATGTTTTCTTCTACAATATTTAATCGTCAGATTAATTCAGAAACACTATATCATTTACTTAGAAACAATAATATTATATTACAATAGTTAGGCGATGTGACACCTCCGCAAATCGTTGATGTGTGGATGTTTTGCGTTGCATATTTTACACATGTTAACGTTTTGCGTTGAATTTGTCATTGGGTACGGTGTGCCTTTTGCCGCATATCATATACATCAGAAAAGGAAGTGTACTAATTGTGATATTGACTTGTGTGAGACCTAAATAATAGTCTTTATGGTGACATGCTGCAGTCATTTCTAGCCCACAAGAAATTTTATCTTTTTATCATAAAATGACGCGGGCATCTTACTAACCTGCTCGATTTTATGCCGAAATCATACAAAATGTCGCGGGAATTGTATAAACCACAAAAAGTCTCGCGGGTTTAAAAGTTGCCGTGACATTTTATAAATTGGCGGTAAAATTTAAATCGGACTTTATATGGACGCTATCGGTCGCCATAATTATTTAGTTCAAAATTAGTACGTCCGTGGGATCATGTTTTTTTCTTCCAAAAATCCTTTATGTTTACATATGTGTTGGAAGTAACTTTGTGGTAAACAGTGCAATTAGAATTAACTGAGCCGGGGTTCACTCGATTTCACATAGAGTAAATAGCAAACATTGTCTTTTTATAGCAATAAGTGACTTCCATTGTAACCGTTGCCTTTCCTTAGCGACCACCGACATCTTTAGCAATCATTTGCCTTCTTAACCACTGACTTTTGTAGAAATCACTGATTTCGCTTTGAAACCAATGACTTCCATAATAATCATTGACTTAAGGAGTGTGTCGTCCGTGGCGGAGTAGTTATAGTGATTGGGAAAATAGCTTATTTCTTTACAAGAGGGTCCACTCCGAAGATTACACAGTATCTCTGAATAGACAGATAAGGTTTGATCGATTAATGCCTTCATACAGTATGACTTATAATGTTAGTTAACAAATTTAGTTTATGGGAATACGCAATGACACCTTTAAAGCGAACAATGTAAAATGAAGACAAAAAAGAACGGAATAACAATGTTTACCCAGCCCT
Source organism: Ruditapes philippinarum (assembly GCF_026571515.1). Classification (NCBI taxonomy): domain Eukaryota; kingdom Metazoa; phylum Mollusca; class Bivalvia; order Venerida; family Veneridae; genus Ruditapes; species Ruditapes philippinarum. The sequence continues at coordinate 12,894 of NW_026859325.1, forward strand.
TGACTTTCAGTATGTCTATCCGTCCGCATTCAGCTTGTCCGGCTTTCACAGGTAAAACTGCTGGGCAGATTTCAATGAAACCAGTTCCATCCATAGTTGTGCATATCGCCCATACGTTCTGCTCCGCTGCACAAATTGGCAGCCAGAGCTATAAATAGACCAATATTGTCAAGCTTTCACAGGATTTCAATGAAACTTCATAGAAGTACTATCCCTAGTTATGCATATCGCCGGCACTTTTTGCTTCGCTGCACAAAATGGCCACCTGAGCTTTCTTATATTGAACTGCGGTCGGGATTTCAATGAAACTTCACAGGAGTGATCAGTACCATTCCTACTTGTATATATGGCCGGCACGTTCTGCTTCACTGCATACAAAGTTTCATCATGTGCGAAGGTCGCCAGAGCTATATAAGAAAACTCTTGTCCGGCTAACTGGTCTAACTGGTGGTGGGATTTCAATGAAACTTCACAGGAGTGCGCAATATCATCCTTAGTTGTGCATATCGCCAAATGTTACACTTGGATGCACAAAATGGCCACCAAAGGTCTAATTAGAAAAATCTTATCCGACTTTCACAGGTCAAGTTGGTTGTGGGATTTCAATGAAACTGCACAGGAGTGACCAGTACCAACCGTAGCTATGCTAATCGCCAGCGTGTTTCGCTTTGATGCACAAAATGGCCGTCAGAGCTATAAAAAAAAGAATCTTGTCTGGCTTTTATCGGTCAAACAGCTTGCGGGATTTTGACAAAAATTCACAGTGATCAGTACAATACTTTGTTTTGGGAAACATGTGTTTTGTGACAAAAAACCCTTTTAATGATATTTGAATCGAGAAATATGTCATTTAGAACAAAACGCAACGAAACAATTATTTTTATGTAAATACAAATTTACACGGAATCATACAAATTAAAACGGGCGCAAAAAAAATCGACAGAGCTTCATTATAATGCGTGTGATATAGACAAAACGGATAAAAGCTAGTATCTCACCGTTTAATTTCTTCTTAAAGCAATCATTACCATCTAGAACAATTGATGACATGGTTGGACAGTTGTCTATTAAAGATGATGAAAAACTTCCTGTGCTTGATAGAACAAATGGAAAAGATTTGTCACTTCCTGATGTGGAAAAAGAAGATGTCAAAATGGTAAATTTAGTTTACACCCTAATTCAGTTACAGTTATTACAAATATAACAGCAGTTATAAAGGAATAGCATCGATGTTTATCTTTTCCTTTACATGCACAATTACTTGGCAATGATATTACATTAGGAAAGGGAGCAAAAAAACGTTAAAAACGGTTTGGGACTATTACTGAAAGAGAACAGGTTAAACACTTCAGCATGAATTTAATCGTGATGTTCTAGACCATTTTTATGCTCCCCGAGGGGTGAGCATATAGTTGCCGCTTTGTCCGTTCGTCCGCTATTCTTGTCCGGGACATAACTCAACAAAAGGTATCAACATGAAACTTTGTATGTGGATACATCTCATTGAGTAGGTGTGCAATGCATAAGAACCATAACTCTACCATGCCTGATTTTGAAGTTATTCCCCTTTATTCATTTTTATACTTTAAGCTTTGTCCGGGACATAACTCTAAAACCATAAGAGATATCAACATGAAACTTTGTAGGTAGAAAGATCTCACTGAGAATGTGTGTAGCGCACAAGAACTATAACTCTACCTTGCCTAATTTTGAAGGTATTCCCTTTGTTCATTTTTATACTTTAATCTTTGTCCGGGACATAAGTCTAAAACTATAAGAGTTATCAACATGAAACTTTGTAGGTAGATAGATCTCATTGAGCAGGTGTGCACTGCACAAGAACTATAACTCTGCCATGCCTAATTTTAAAGTTATTTTTATACTTTGAACTTTGTCCGGAACATAAATCTAAAAGTATAAGAGATATCAACATAAAACTTTGCAGGTAGATAGATCTCATTAAGTAGAGGTGCAAAGCAAAGGAATTGTAACTCTTTCTTGCCTAATTTTGTAGTTATTTTCCTTTGTTCATTTTTATACTTTGAAGTTTGTTCTGGACATAGCTCTAAAACTATAATAGATATCAACATGAATCTTAATGGGTGAGTAGAATTGCAGTGCAAAAGAACCGTAACTCTATCTTTCCTATTTTTAGTTATTTCCTTTTGTTCATTTTACAATTTAAAGTTTGTCCGGGACATGACTCTTAAACTATAAGAGATATCAACATGAAACTTTGTAGGTAGATAGATCTTATTGAGTAAACGTGCAATGCACAAAAACCATAACTCTGCCTTGCCTAATTTTGGAGTTATTTTCCTTTGTTTATTTTTATACTTTGAACTTTGTCCGGGTCACATCTCTAAAATGATAAGAGATATCAACATGAAACTTTGTAGGCAGATAGATCTCATTGAGTAAATTTGCAGTGCACAAGAACTATAACTCTCACAAGAACTATAACTCTGCCATGCCTAATATTAGAGTTATTTTCCTTTGTTCCTTTTTACCCTTTGAACTTTGTCCGGGGCATAACTCTGACACTACAAGAGGTATTCTTTTCTGTGTCGGGGAGCATCACCCGGTTCAACCAGTTCTTGTAATCAACTGGACTGGGTCCTTGGGAACAAACAACAAACAAACAAATAAAACCGGAGTTTTCTAATAAATTAGTGAAAGAATAAGTTGATTTTATCTCTCGCAGACAGAAACTCATTCAAGTCGCTTACCAGTCTGAATGCAATCGGCATCCAAAGTTGCTTACAACAAATCAAACTATTTGAAATAATATGTTCGTTTCTCGTCCCTCTTTTACTCGACAATAATTGCAAACCGTGTATAATGATCTGTTTATTTAACAAATTTACGGAACAAAATTAAAACATACGCCAAATCTAGTTTAGTAGACCTTGTCACCCACACTGTGATGATATATTGTGGGATATATTGATTTTGTCACAAAGATTAAAACTCACTGCTTAGAATAGAACAAATTTTTATCTCTTCTCAAAGCAATCCTTACCATCAAAAACGATTGATGACACGGTTGGAAAGTTGTCTAATAAAGATGATGAAAAGATCCCTGATCAATCATTGGATAGAACAGTTGAAGAAGATATGTCAATCTCGGGTGTGGAAAAAGATGATGTCAAAAAGGTAAATCTTACGTCAGATTTACAAACGAGGTCCTAACCTAATTTCTTAGTTTAAGTGAAATGATTTTGTCCAATTCAGGATAGACATTTACTTAACCTTACAGTTACTGGAACGAAATATTATGCAACTTTGTTTAACATGTGATATGTAGATGCATACCAGTCATGATTGTTAGTAAAATAAACCCAGGATGGAAGCATATTTTACTATACTAACAGTAATTTACCAAGCCTTGCACAAAGGTGTAGGTGGAACTTAATGTGTCCTATAGCTACAGGACTAGTTTATTTTAAATTTTAATAAAAATTCTTTGATTTGGTTAACAAAGAGGGGAGTAAGAAGTACAATGTATTTGGTGGAATGATCCTATAAACCTATAAAAATCAGTAAACATTATTATTTGTTTAGCGTAATACTCATTATCCCATTAGGGATTAGATTTATGTTCTGACAGAGCATATTTTAAACATGCAATAACATCGCGTGACGATATTTTTTCTCCTCTGTGTGCACCACCTTTTTGCAAAACTATAAAATATGATTTTACCTCCGACAAACAAAGTTTTAGGGGTATACTGGAGTCAGCTGGTGGTCGGTTGGTCGGTCCGTGACACTTGTCCGGCACTTGTGACAATTTCTAGTTTTATTTTGTTTACTTCTAAAACTAAGATTGATAAAAGTTTTATATTTGCGAAAATATGGAAATTTCAATGACACTGTGTTGGCTTGTATGTTGGTAAATATTTTATTGTTAATGTCACTCATTAAAGTAACTATTTTTTAGTGAATATTGAAATATAATCAAAAATTGAATAGTGTTATCAATAATGGACAGCTCTTTTAAAATGAATTGATATCTCTGAAATTTATTTTTGCACAATATTTTGGTAAGTTTTATTCTCAAACAATGAGGACAGTCAGATAACCCGAATCAAACACTGAGAAGATAAACACAAGAGAAGTGTGATTTAAAACGAAAAGTTGTGCGCCTATGTAACACATTCTCATAGTTTTATGAAATGTGTTTGATTGCAAAATGCAGAATCTATCTCCTAACACAGCATTCATGAAACTATGTATATATGATTAAAATTTGTTATATAACTTCATGTAATTACAAAACATTAAAAAGTAATGACACAGTTGGAAAACTATCAAGAGGAAAGCGTGGCTTTGTTGACAAGGCTGGACCGCTGACACAGGAGTCGCATAAAAGAACAACAGTTAATGGAATCATTTTGACGTTTGTTGCACATTTTGCTTTTCACAACGGAATCTCCTCCCAGTAATCTGTTTAGAAAAATTCAGAAATTTAGGCCGGGCACGTTAAATATGATCAAGCTTTCCAAAATTTTATATAAAATACTCTTTTTATAATTGCTAGATCGTTTTATTGAATATATCAATGTGTACATGCATAAGATATTTAAGTTGCTTTTAGCTTCCAAATAAACGCTATTCAAAACATTTCTAGTTCGTGTGGATGACTGTATCTTACATTTTAGAAACTATCCGCTTTAACAAAAGAATATTTTAGGGTAATTTACTTTTGCACTATTTCTTATAATTCGTTTTTCGTATGTATGTAGTACTATTTACTGTGGTACTTTTCCCTTTGAGAAAATTGAAATATTTGATAAAGGTATTGAAACATTTTCCATTAATATGAAAGTCACTTAATCTTTGATGGAATATCAAAATTTTGCTTTAGTTTAATGATGAAAATGAAAAGTAATTTCGTTCTGTTGTTGTTATTATTATCATTTTAACACTAAATTAAATGTTTCATATGTTGTCTTGAATTTTTAACCCAGCCTAAGAGTTATGTAAAAGATACTTTGATTCAACACATTTTGTCAATGTTTTAGTGATAAAACGTGTAATCATGCAATTATCTCTAAAACATAGATGCCAAAATAAATGATAACATTTCTAAAAGGTTCATAGTGGTACCATAACTTTCTCTTGAAAGGAATCTCCTCAATCCAAGAAAATTGCTAAGCAGGACCGGAAAAAAAGGCGCGATCGTAACTCTCATAATGGTCTAGAAACGCCTTCCAAAAAAGAACTGATACTGGACGTTATAAACGAAGAGGACTTGGCAGGGAAGGAAGAAGATAATAAAAAAGAAAGGGTGACTTTTATGATATTTTTTTACTTTGGACTGGTAACTCATAAGTTAAGGCACTTTACTTTATCAACATGAAAGCGTTTAAAGATATTCACTTCAAAGTAGACATACTTGAAAAATCTATGAACTAAACTTTCATGTCATTGAAAATAGAAAGCTTGATTGAAAGTGTGCATATACATTTTCATTTTGAAAGAAGTATAAAGTCCATACAATGAAAAACTTGAATGAGAAAATTCAAAAAAATATATATAGCATATTTAATTTTGGTTGAATAAAAGTAATATGTGCAACATGATTTTTTCATGGAAGGTGTCAAAGCCGTCACGGAAAGAAATCAAGGAAAGAGCTGGCAAACTTTTAAAAGGACGCCAAAGTCCATTTGCTGCCGAGAAAGGGCAGGCGCATGAAGCATCCGTTGAAGAAAATGATGAAGAAGCAGAGGGGGTATATAGCTTCGGTGTTACATAAAAACATATGAACTTGAATAGAAATTAACATTTAGACATTTAAATTCTTAAAACACTGCTTTCTTTGTTAATGACTAAAAGTTACCAAACCATTTATATTTAATGGAATAGAATAAGATGATTCAATTTTAAGCTAAACGCAGTTTTATTTATAAAGTCAAAGTAGCACTCTAAGTAAATGAGAGGAAGTTATAAAACAAAACATAAAAATCAAAAAAATAATTACATCAACGAAAACTTTATAACTGTGCGACAAGTTTTGAAAAACGACTTTATGCAAATCAAATATGAACTGCCCGTGTCATATGTTATAATTGTGTTAGTTAAAATTTACATGTAGAAGAACATTTGAAACTGTTGAAATGAATCCCTTCTTTGATTGGTTAGGTTATAAAACATTACAGATCACTGTTTATTGCAACAAGAATCTTCGCAAAAACATCAAGTATATATGAGTTGCATAAAGTACTTATATTTGAATCTTTTAAGAGTAGGCAAAAACAATTGTTAAAAATTTTGACTTTATAACTTAGTTTAAGTATCAGTGGATATAACTTTCTGATTTTACTTCATAGCAATATTTGACCTCTGCTGAGAGGAATAGAGAGCTATCTTGCTTATATCGAAGAATATATTTTCTTGAAAAATATGGAGTACCCATGGAGCGAGAGCGGCCACGCAAAGCACATAAAAGAAATCTGACAAGCTCAGATGAAACAGATGATCATGAGCAGGTAGAAATTGTAAAATTTAGAAAAATTTTACTTCCCTGTTGTAATTTCAAAGAGTGTAATGAATAAATAAATCACCTATAATCATACTTATGAAGTGAAAGACACATTTATGATAAAAAAAACTAAAATTCAATTGCTAATAATAAATTTATTGACAGGTCACACATTGACAAGTGTTTTTCACACCTGCACAAAATAACCAGGACCATTAACTGTAATTGAACATATCACACATGGGATTATGTTTTAATCCACATTACAATACACAGTAATGCGGTAATGTGACATTTAGATTGCTTTCCGGTTTTCAGAAGATTTATATTGCATGCTTAGCATAAGTAGCCATAGGAAATCGTCCGTTTTTCGGAATTTAGAGGTTCCCGTATTTAGAGGAAATTATTCAATAAAATGTATATAAGGAAAAATATGGGACTTTTAATATCCTCTGGTTTCAGAGCATACCGGTTTTTAATGGTCCGTTTTTATAAAGTTTGTACTGTACTGCTTTGGTATTTTTAACAGAAAAGCCTACAGAGCTGATTTTGATCAATGAATTTTACAAATATGTATGCTTTTCAAAACTGTTCTAAACAAGTGAATTACATTTGTACACATATTGGATAATTCTATGCGTTATGTATGTCATTAATGGAAGTGACCAGTGTTCGATAAAATGAAATAACAATGAAATATAATCTGAAACAATATCTATGAAAAGCAAAAGTGATAAAGTTTGAGTACAATTCATCCTGATAACGAGCCATATTACCATGTGACTGTAGGTGGAATTCCTCGGCTGCCAAATGTCAACAAAATGCGATCAAATTTGTCTCTGCTCTCGTGTGACTAGATTCCAAATAAATGTTATTTAAAGTTATTTTATTGTATAAATACTTTTCTAAAAGAAGACATGCCTATTAAATTGTCAAAAACTGCATTCAACAAATGATAAATTTCTCTTGCTCTTTCCCTACTAAAACTACCCTTTACCACTCTCTTCGTTCTACACAGGTACCGTTTGTGTCTTGAATTATGTACAATGTTAAACCATACTAAAACACCCGTCTGTTGATCACCTGAGATCTTCTTACAAGCAAATTATCAACTACATCTTTCTTGGCACCATCAATACCCGTTTTTAAAGTTGTCTTCGCTAGGCTTTTCACTATAATAAGCTTAAGTTCTGTTAATAATTTTGTGTCTCCTGATTAACAGAAGCTGCAATGTGCAATTGGCTAAACATTAGGCGACACATGTGATAAATGATCGCTGTTGGTTTGTATTGGTATCAATACTTCTGTAGACCAGTTACAAAGAACACCTTAAAAGTATATATTTGAATTATTGTAACACACTAGTTTAATTGAATATACTTTCTTTAAAACATACGATATATATAACATATCTTCTTATGAACACGAATATTAAAACCGAGTTTCTTGGCGGCGGAAATTATGTTTTGCTTTGTGATTGGTTGATCTAGTTCAGTAAAGGAGCTTCAATAAAAGTCTAAATATGTATTGGGGATTTTGAGATTTCTGTTTTCTTTTTAAATGTTTTCAAAAGAAAACGCTTATGAATTTCATCATATTTTTCATTTTTAACAACATGTTTTATACAAGTGTTTTTTGTATTTAAGTTTCTTTATATGTAGGATATTTATATGTAGGATATTTAATTTTTATTTACATTCCTCACAGTGGGCACATGAAAGAGAGAGAGAGAATACACGTCTTTACCTTTCGAATCAGATGAAGAAGAATCATATGAAGAAGAATCTGATGATGTAAATAAAGCTTCAATATTACATAAAACTTGAAGATAAAATTACCATTTAAACATTTAAAACGCTCGTCTGCCTTCTTTGTAAATGACTTAAAGTTATCAAACCATATAATTAATGAAATAGAATAAGATGAATCAATTTTTGTTTTACGTTGTTAAGGTAATAAAGAAAAAAAAAGTAACACAATCTATTCAATGCCCTCTAAATAAGTGAGAGGAAGTTATTAAACAAAAAGCAACAATCAAAATTATAAAACATCACCGAAATGAAATCTTAATGAACGGCGGCAAGTTTTGAAATTCGAAAGAACGATTTAATGCATATCAAATATTAACTGTCAGTGTCAACTGTTTACAGTGTGTTAGTTACATTAACAATACGTTGTAGTTGGTTTTAGAAGGTTAAAAAAGAAGTCTCGCTAAAATATCACGTATGTCTGAATTTCATAAGGTACTTAGGATCACACTAATATTTGAATTTTTGAAGGGGAAAGAAAATACTTTGACTTTATAACACATTTTTTAAGTGTCAATAGAGATAACTTACTCATTTTACTTTTATAGCTATCTCCACAATCAAAAACAGTTGCTGGCAGGGTTGGAAAGCTATCTCGCATGAACCGAAGAACTGCTAACACATTTAGAGAACTCCGGGAGCGAGCACAGCTACGCAAGATAACACATAAAAGAAATCTGACAAGCTCAGATGACGATGATGATGATGATGATGACGGTTATGATGACGATGATGATGATAAGGTAGAAAATGTTAACTATAATTAAGAGTTATTGTAGAGGTGGGGTTTTGAAGGTTACACTAAATGGGTTTTTTAATATACATGTATATTTATTCTATAAAGAATAAAATATAATAAACAAGATCAACAAGGAAAGGCGGCGTTCAATGAACGCAACCCCCACACGACCCAGCAACAAGCCTGTAATAAAAATAAAGAACAATAAGACATCACATTACAATACCGGTATTTTACAAGACAAACATATTTCGCAAAATAAATGATACAAAATGTTTGACAACAATTCAAATTACAATAAGAACATTTTCACAAATAATAAATATATACATACCAGACTTTGTAATTGTAATAGAAGAAATCTAATATCATGATCAAATAGCAAACACAAATATTTCTTCTATAATAAATATATAAATGAGTCAACTTGTAAATACAAAGAATTTGTTATAACTTTGAGAGTTTAGCAAGAAGTGGTCGGAGTTACTAAAAATGTTATGTTCCAGAATCAAATCAGCTGCGGATGTTTCTAAATTCAAAATGTCACCATTACCATGATTAAATGTTGACTTCTGCTTTGATTAAATGATGAATTCTGCTTAAGCCGGTGCTATGGGGCGTGGACGGTAACTTGCACTTTCCATTTCCGTCCATGAACAGGCTCAATCAAACTTAGCCTGCAACATTTTGCCTTGTTGGGCTTTCTTTAGGAATTCTTTATTTTTCTCTATTTTATCGACACATTAGCGTTGTTTGTGCCGTGTGGAGGCTGTAAAAAGTCGCCCCGTATATTCAATTAGGGATGTTATATTTTCGATCCTTAAAGATCGTTCAGCACGACATTATTGTTGTATTTGTGGTTCTTTGAGTTTTTTTCTTTTTGACATTTGTCTTGATCAGTGGTTCCAATATTCCTACTTGAATAATGTTGCCCTTATTCAAAATTTCACCATTATCATGATTAAATTTTGAACTCTGCTTAAGCCGGTGCTAGGAGTTGTGGACGGTTACTTGCACTTACCATTACCATCCATGAACAGGCTCCATCAAATCGAGCCTGCAACATTTTCAGTTTTGTCTTGTTGGGCGTGCTCTGTCTTGTACCCTGTCCTGTTTTTGTTTGGGGTCCTCCTGGGCTCCTTGCCACTGGCCCTTGTTACTGGGTCGGTTGGGGACTGCGTTCATTGAACGCCGCCTTTCCTTGTTGATCTTGTTTATCTTATTTTCTTTAGGAATTCTTTATTTCTCTCTACGTATTTTATCGCGTATTTTATCGCAACATCAGCGTTGTTTGTGCCGTGTGGAGGCTGTAAAAATCGCCCCGTACTTCAACAAGGGATGTTATATTTTCTTTCCCTAATGATCGTTCAGCATGATAATATTGGTGTGCTTATGGTACTTTTAGTTTTTACCTTTTGGAATTTTTCTAGTTGGGTGGTTCCAATATTCCTACTTTAATAATAATGAATCACCCTTAGGATATGTTGCCTGCTTTTTGAATTTGTCCTTTGTCGTCATATCTGTGATATGCAGGCTTCATAACCTCTGATGCCCTTTCAAATTCCATTTTATTTAGTTTCCTCGTTCCTTCATTGTTTTCTCGTTTAGGGCACACGCATTTTATTTTACTTGGGGACCATACGCCGCTTTTCATGAAATGGCACTAACGTGTTACATTAAAAGTTCCATGATAACCGCCAAATGAACACATCTGCGGATGGTTTTAAATTCAAATTTTTACCATTTTCATGTTTAAATGATGAATACTGCTAAAGCCGGTGCTAGGGGAACATGGACGGTAGTTTGCACTTGACAGTATAGTCCATGAACAGGCTGCATTAAATCGAGCTTGCAACATTTTCAATTTTGCCGTGTTGGGCTTTCTTAAGGGATTCTTATTTTCTCTATTAAATCGACACATCAGCGTTGTTTGTGCCGTGTACATTCAATCGGGGATGTTATATTTCCGATCCTTAAAGATCGTTCAGCACGACATTGTTGTTGTGCTTGAGGTAATTAATTTTAGTTTTTCTATTCGGCTATTTTCTTGTTTGGTGGTTCCAGTATTCCTCACTTGAAACTGTTGAATCACCCTTAGGATATGTTGCCTGCTTTTTTAATTTGTTTTTGACGTCTTATTTGTGCCGCCGTATGAACACATCTGCGGATGTTTCTTAATGCAAATTTGTATCTTTTTCATGTTTAAATGTTAAATACTGCTTAAGTCGGTGCTAGGGGGCGTGGACGGTAGTTTGCACTTGACAGTATAGTCCATGAACAGGCTTAATCAAATCGAGCTTGCAACATTTTCAATTTTGCCGTTTTGATCTTTCTTTAGGGATTCCTATTTTTCCAATTTTGATACTGTTATGCCGTTCAATCAAATAAATTACCAACCAAACAAACGCTAAAAACAAATTAAACCGAACAAACCACACGACAGCACTTTCTTTCAACCGAGAGAGAAATACTTTTACGCGAATTGGTTCTAGGATTTAATTTGTTAGTTCAGTAGAGTAGTAACAGATAGAAAGATAAGCAATAAAGTATATTCAATACAATGTATACAATGTTAACAATAAACACAAACAATAATAATAAAAACAATAATCAAGATCTTAAAGTATGTGATATCTATTTCTATGTAAACACAATAGATTCAAGACCTTAAAGGTTTCTAAATATCTATTTAAATATATCTATATGCTATTAAGTTTAATAGTCAGTAAGTCAAATATTTAGACACAAATAATTATAAATATACAACACTATTCATACACACATGATAAATAAACAATAGCAGTATCTTCACAAAGAACTATAAAAATGTGTGAAGTACATTTAACTTACTATGCAGTGTGAACTATCCGAAATTTATGGCATATCCGAAATTTTCTTATTATGAAATTTGTGAGATCGCGAAATTGTGTCACATTTACATTTTTCGATTTTACTTAGACAAGTACTATTTATGAAATGAATCAAAAATTGACTTTGAAAGCAACTGAATTAAATCAAAAATTTACTTAAAATATGTAAAGATAAAAAAGACCTTGTTTTACATTTCCGTGAAGAAGGTAACCCAAAATTAAGAATATGGAACGAAGTAGTCCAGAAATTAATCCAAAAAAAATTGTTCCTATAAAATTTGAAAAATAGAGGGAAATAAGAATCCCTAAAGAAAGCCCAACTCGGCGAAAATTGAAAATGTTGCAGACTCGGTTTGATTAAGCCTGTTCATGGACGGTCAGAAAATCCAAAATATACAAGAATAAAATATGATAACAATATCAAATCACATTAGTATGAAAGATCTGCTGTAAAACAAAATAAAAATGTCAACGTTCCTTGTCCGTATATACAATAAATAAATTCCTCCGCTGTTTACATACGCTTTCAAACTGATCATGTTAAAAAAGTCTTTTTGATACAAATCTGGCACGAAAGAGCTCCATTTACAAAAAGACATGGGTAGGGAGGTGGGATTGGGTTGGAAGTATACCTATGTGTCTATCAAAATCTCTTCTATTGCTGTATTGGTTGGTTGCCGCGGTGAGGTTCCAGGAATCGTCCTGGTCCTCTTACCGCTGGATTCTAGGTGCCCTACAAGCAATGAACAGCTCGCATGGCCTCTTTAATTAACCTTGTTGGGGAGCCATTTTGTAGTGGTGGTGTTTTGAACGTAACACTCAATGAGGTTTTCAATATATATTTATTCCATATTAAAGAATAAAACCTGCAGTAAAAATAATAGACAATGCATCGCATTACAAAACAAGTAGTTTACAAGACATATACATTTCATAAAATAAATAATACAAAATATTACACAACAATTCAAAATCCCAGAACCAAATCAGCTAAACATATCTTTTATACAAAACCAATCATATATCATTCAACTTGCAAAACCATTTCAATCAACCATGACAAAAGGAAAAAAGACAGACAAGAACACATACCTGGTCGGGCCTTAAAGATAAATTTCATAAAATCATATATATTGTGATTATATGACTGATATTTTCATTATTTATAATATATGATCTCGGTATATTTTCAATAATTGAAATTTGAAAATAAAATGAATATTCTATTTTCCGCATGTTATGCTTTGTTCACTATTTTGTTAAAATGATGCGGGCAAATTGTTTGATTGGCCTTTATTTCCCTAAGTAATAGGGTGTTGATGAACAATAAGCGCTAAAGTTTTAATGAATATTCATGTACTTGAAAAAATATCAATAATTGGAGGTGGTACTTTTTTGTCTACAGTCAGATGGCGGCCATTTTTTTCAAGTTATTTCAGAAAATTAAATTTTTTTTCTATTTTCCCCTATCAAGATTCATTTTTAAGCCTGATGTTTTATAAAATGACCCTTTCTGATTCATATATACTAATTTTGGTGGTAAAAACAACATTTTTAAGTAAAAAATGACACTTTTACTTACCATACAGGTAAAACAAGACTAGAAAATTTTCAAAATACGGGGGGGGGGGGAGTGATAGAAAATTACGAATATTTTTTTTATTTACATGGAAAGATGGTCTTAAATTTTGAAGATAAGTCAGTAAAATGGTACAGATTATGAAAATAATATGCAAAAAAAAAGTTTGAAATGATGTCCATTAGAGGTGTGCTACCTTAATGTAACCTTATTTACATTATGTTTACTTCTCTGTTGTAATTTTAAGAGTGAAGCGAATAAATGCTTTATTCAAATTATAAATATGACTTTATAAATATAGATCCAAATATGTTAAATCTTAGTTTTTAAAGTATCAGATGTATAACTGACAATATTTCAAAAGTCACTTTAAAGTACATAATTTAACTGTATCATATATTCAACACAAATACAAAACAAAATTATGATTTATGTTTGACTTTTATTATTTATGTAGAAAAAATAACAACAATATGTATTCGCGTATAACACATTCTGTTTCTTTGCCCCTTTTGATATGCCCTTTCATCCTTTTTTCCGGGGGTTCTTTTTTTGGGGGAATTTGTTTTCTCTCCAAAACTGGGGGGTTTTCTTTTTTTGGGGGGCTGCCCCCTTCGGAAATATAATTGGCCTAAAAGTTTTTATTTTTAAATAGTGTTACCAATGGTTAAATTTTAAAATCGTTCAAAAATACTTCTTTAAAAAATAACATAAAATTTTTTTTTTAAAGAAAACCCCTTATTACAACCGAGTTTTGGCAGCGGGAAATTTTTTTTCTCCTTTGCTCTTTGTGTTGGTTAAACTGGGGTTTGTGAAGATGAAAAAGCTTTTCCCTAAAGGGTTATGGCTTATTGGGAAATTTGGAGATTTTTTTTTTAAATGTTTTCAAAACAAAAACGGCTATGGACTCTTTCTTTCATTATCATTTATCTTTTTCAGTCCGTGGTAAATACAGTTGGCCCGTATAAATGTCGTTTTTCCCCTCTATGTCTATTTACTTAAATAAATCACTTTTCTGGCCAATGCACGAATTAATTTCTCCAGTAATGAAACTTGTCCTGTGTTAGGAATATATTTATATTATTTTTCAATGTGCGTATAAATTATTCATTTTTGGTGCAATATGAAACCACTAATAAATATATTAATTTTATTTTGTGAAAATACGTATCAAATTTCAACCATACTAGACAGACTTTGTTATTCCTTGCTATTTTACAGCTATTTTTCTGGATGTTTAATATATGATGAGACCACCACTACATTATATCATAAGATTGTATTTTGATAACTTCTAGACGTAAATATGATGTGATTGATTTTAAATTATCTAAGTGTGCAATTTTAATTAAGCGTTAATGTTTATGTTGTTAACATTTAGAAAAAAATCAACACCAGTAAATGGAATCACTTTGACGTTTTTTGCACCTATTGCTTTTTAAATCGGACTTTTCTTCCATAAATTTGTTTTAAAAAATCTGAAATTTAAGTTGGGGACATT
>NW_026859326.1:0-104133 GCF_026571515.1 Ruditapes philippinarum
CAAAAGATAAAATTTTTCATAGACATTTTAAAAAATTAACTATGTACATGTGACTTCAAATGTCGTAAAAAATTTAAAAGCAAGGTATGCTGTCATTTATCTCCAGTTAAACGACAAGAATGTATACTTGGTTTGATTTCCGAACATATTTAAATTACCTTGATAATTTCTTACTCATCTAAAACAAGTCTACAATTATGTCAGCATAGTTTGAATTAAACATGGAAAAGTATACAGTTATGTTTTACTTATAATCAATTCATTTAATGTACGGTTAAGAGGTTAAAAAGTTTGAAATGACTTTATTCTTCATTTGGGAGAGAAATTATTAGCCATTTAATTTGTAAACCTAAGATAAAGTTTTCGTAAATTTACCATTTGTCTTTTTTCTCAGATATAAAATCGGCAAACTTGTATTATTAACATTTTTAATATTTTTTTCTAATAAGACATATTGAGAGATGATTGCTATACAGGACTTAAAAATTTTAAAAATCCTAAATCTATTGCCTTATATAACAACATTCTAACACGTGAAATAACCATAAAATGTTACTTCAGTTATCGATATATCAGATGTAAATAAGCAATAAAAGAGAAATCTATAAGCGAGAAGTAATAAGACAACAACACTATATAACGTCACAATAAACTGTTGTATGTATTCGTCTATTTAGCTTACAATTAACGTATATCTTTATACTTTTGATAATAAATCATTAATAGCTATATTATCAACGCAAGTAGCATCTATAATAAAAACATTTTTTAACAATTATATGAGAGTAAAGTTATTTTATTAAACAGACATGCATCTTTGTCGGTTATCTGTTATCTTCTGTGTAAAATCATTGCAGATGGTATACAGCACAACACAATAAAATGTATGATTTTGTAAATAATGTATTTTACTAATAATTGTAAAAAGCATGACCATCTTAAATCAAAGCCAATGTATTTTAGAAGTTTTATATGAATATAAAATATTAAATAAAAGAGTTGTTGTTTGCCTTTGCATTTTAAAACTGATTTATTATGATTAGTTTTTATCAAAATACCAGAAACTGAATCAGACAATTTACTTGCACGAGGAACGAATAAGCATTACTGTTATTCAATGTTTTTTTCACTTTGCCACTCATGGTCATTCTTGGATGAAGCTAAAAATTTGTAAAAACTTTGAATTTAAAGTATTTATCAAAACTGTTATTTGTTATATTGAATAACTGATTGTTATGCACAAAATAATTTGAGTTTAATCATTGATATTTATGCGCTCTTTCGCATGTTTAAAGGATTGTTGACAACAAATTGAAATCTAATGGACATCAATTGAAATTTCTTTGTCAAATGATGTGTCAAACTTTATTGGTTTGGTGAAGACGAATAGTTTTCGGTCATCATACAACAAAAGTATCAATGAAAGAAACACTTGCACTGATTTTAAAATTTACATTACATTGCATTTATTAACATGCAAGTCGCGGAAGATTTACTTGGCCATTATGCATAGCATGTAACATTTAAACATTTTTATCATGTCAATTGGTCGGTTTTTATTGCAACAGCAGCAGGCAATGACGCTTGTTTTGTCATAATAATTGTGTACTTGGTGCCTTCAGTTCTGTGACATCAACAATTGCGATTATTCACGCATGTTTTTTTCCTTTTTTATTTAAGTTGAAATGAATGAACAGCAAATATGCTAGCTGTACATTCGAATCAATCCATAGATTCAAATATCCTATATTCTGTTTTGTCAACTTAACTTTTATGTATAGTTATCTTGGTTTGTTACCTTTAAATTGCTTTTAATGTACACATGTACTATATTTGTGCATCTGCATTAAAACCTTAACATTGTTCTAGCCAAACAATTATATAGCATGATCTCAAAAGTAGCTATACTTAACTTATGTTTCGTTTAATGATTATCATAAAATATATTAAAAAACTGTTCATTTTTAGATACCATTTTAAAAATATCTATCAGGATTAATATTATTGCAATATATATTGATATATTGTATCTGTAAAATGCAATCATTCATTTTATCTGTTACTGCAGTTAGTACAAATTCTTCATCCTCAACTACAAATAAAACTATTTTTATTACAGACATGAAGGGGTTCCTAATGTCAGTAACAATGTATCTATGTCCTTTTATCTTAGACTAAACAACGACGTTAGCAAATACAAAACCAAATATATTGTATGTAATCTTGTGTCTTTGCAGACCCATCTTATTGCATTAATGCTGTATTCAGAACTACCATTTGTAAGAATATTTCATTAGTAATCATAAAAATCAATGTCCTTAAAGACATTGGGAAAACCATTAGTTCTTATTAAATTTGTTGTGAGAAACAAAGATTTCCCTGCAATTCTGATAAATATCATTAAAAGGAAAATGCAAAGGTAATAAATAAATCTAACATATTTTGTGTAACTATCGGAATGCTGTTTGTTACAATTTGTTTTCGATGCTTATAACCTGTCATATTTAAGCATAATTTCAAATTCAAAGTGATGCGACCAGGAAACTGAATTGTGTGTCAACAATAATAAAAATAGCATCATATGAGTCAAATAAATATGAAACCATGATATATTTTGAAGCGCAAATTGTGCATGTTGTGTGAACAAGTTCCTAAACACACATGTAAATAATGCGCTCGAACATATAATCATGAATAGTATAATGTTTTAACCATTTGTACTTTTTGATTGACTTATCAGGCTTTTTTTTACCAAAATCTTACATTTTAGGTTCAATTATATCAATTTCATTTCTCCTGGATTCATCTTAGACTATCTAAAAATTACGTATTAGCCATATGCATAAAATATCTTCTGCTTCTTTTACCCTAATGACAATTGGTTTAATTATAACGAATAAGTGCTTTGTATGGATGTCAAAATACTACATTTACATTACTGTACGTACATGAAGCTAAACTATATAACAATGTATTAGCCGTCTTATTCTTTCAATTTTTGTTTTTGAATTCAAATATCAAGAAAAAAAATCTGTACATTTACACAGTATGCACGATTTTCGGAATACGTCTTTTCTATATTTCAAATTTGCGCAACAATATCAATGAAAGTTATTTATATTTATGGTTTATATTTTAAACTATACCAACATTAGTGATACTTTTTTTTCTATTGAATATATGTTTGGTATACGAAAGTTCATTCGCAATTTTACTCTGACTGAAAAAAATAATAAAGGAAGTAGACATTTATTTAAGCGTTTGTTTTGGACGTTCTTTAGGCATTTTACTGGTTCCATTAATTGGTTAGAAGTCAATATTAATGGTCATGATTAGTCATATATATTACACCAGTTAAAGGATATCAACGCGTAGGAATCCGAATCATAACTTGTTCATAAGATTGTTCATAGCTTTGGCATTGCATGTTAGCTTTTTATAAGTTTATATCTCAAAAAAATTATGATGCATGTATATAATTGAACGGTAAACAAAGTCTGATAATAAACGCAACTTTTGATAAGCTTTAAAATACACACAACCTATATATGAGAGATGTATGAAATATAAAGTCACTGTATTATTTCACTTTTTCTGACACATATTAATCAAATAATAAATCATATTTAGTATCAGTAAATGATTTACCATATAATTCACAATAACAATTAATTTTATTTCAAACGAAAGCATTTTTCCTAATATCTATGAGCATATTATATTATGTATAATTTTAACAACCTTTGACATAATTATATAAAGTCGCAAAAAGGTACATTTCACTTTTTGAAGCAACGTTTATATATCGTATAAATAAACACACTCGATGTTTGTGCCATGTAGAACATTCAATTATGCATTTGGCAATCATGTTCGATTCTTTGTTTCAGAGCATAACATGGGTAGGTTCCAAATGTTTGTTATGAACGACAGATTAATTTAAAGCTTGATTGTACTTGGATTATATGATTTCCTTATATATGTATGTATATATGTATATTGTATGATTTTCTGAGATATCCTGGGTACATATATGTATAGCTGATATTTTACAATTTTGTAAAATATTATCCATCTTGCGTATCACTCGAAAGAAGTATTATACCTTACATAAACGTGTTCCTTTTTACTTATGTAAATGTAAAATACATTGTTTTTATTGATCGTTGATATTTCGTTGATCATTTAAAGCCGAATGGATTACTATTATCCATAATTGATTTGTCACTCGATTAGTTTTTTTCTTTTGATATATAAGCGGCATGCCAGATTCATGTTAATTTTCATAAAATGTTTGAAAATG
Organism: Ruditapes philippinarum; assembly: GCF_026571515.1. Lineage (NCBI taxonomy): Eukaryota > Metazoa > Mollusca > Bivalvia > Venerida > Veneridae > Ruditapes > Ruditapes philippinarum. The sequence continues at coordinate 4,304 of NW_026859326.1, forward strand.
TATTAAAAAGTAAAATATTGTTAAGAGAACAAAGGAAGATATATACGTATTGCAAAAAGGCACTTACAATGCACATAAATTACATAATTAGATATCAAAATAAGCTAAAAAAGCAAATGCTGCGTTAGTAACGCAGTGGCACTAACAAATAGACATTCTCGCATATCTAATGTACTTTTTTGCTTAAATTTCGAATATTTTACTTTTAAAGTTTGATTTTCTTGAAAAAAGTTTGGCTCAATTTGAGGCATGCAGCTTTTTTTATATATTTTATCAAATATCTATACGTTTATTCAAATTAAATATAAATTTAATGAAAGAGGTTAATTTCATAAAATTTTGAGAAACGAAAGCAAGGAATCCCAAACGCTCAAATTCGTTAATGGCAAATGAATACAGTTTTGGTAAGTAAGAAAGTAAGAGCAACCAGATATTTAAATTAGTTTGGATTTTGTTCTGCAATATAAATTTTTGACATAGAATTTTGACAAGAAGTTATTTTCCTATCACATTTTATGCACAAGAAATGTGATCATAAATATATATGATTTATATTTCCAAATGGTTTATATGCTTTCTCTGAGAAACCATGTATTCAAGAAATGATATACGATATAACATCAACTTCCTTTCACAGTGTTGCATCTTGTATCTTCCTAGATAATGTTTATTTACATTGTACAATTTAAACAAATACTACTACATATAGTTAAAATGTTGCAATAATAGCGAAAATGTAATACATTCTGTTTTTACTTTATTATTCATAGGCGAACAATTATTGCTAATTTAAAAAGTTTCAATAAAATAATATGGCAATTAAACTCCTCTGAAATGATGGTTTGGCAAAAGAAATATCATTGTTATTAACACCACAAACGCTGAATAATTTAAATTTATTATAAGACTATTCCATATTTTCCATTCGAAAAAAACCCCGGATAATATTTGGATTCAAAATTTTGTAAACAAATTAAATAGTGATTGTCAACTTTTTAATGCTTTCAAAAAATTGTTAATTGTATACAAAAACCAATATTCTAATACCTTATCGTTAGATTTTATCTATGTACTGGTTGTCCCGTTTCTAACACTTTTAAATTAAACAGAAAATCATTATGTTCAAATATGATACGAATAGTTTGATATAGGAAAGTTACCGTCATCTTATAAACCAATATTGCACGATATATTTTTGTAATCATGTCTGTTAAACGCAGACAAAATATATGTTGAAATCATAAAGATAAATGCATCTGAACATTCGAACGATGAAAACAACTATAACATATATATTTCATTATGTAAGACAGAAGACAGACTTGAACAAATTTACGTTGGAATATAAAAATGGCATCTCTATAAATGAAAAGTATTTGTTAATAGAATTGTTAATCATCATCATCATCATCATCATCATCATCATCATCGACAACAACAATAACAACACATTTATTTTCAGTGTTACGTAAACATATAAAACATGCTTTTACACAATAAATTATATTATCATTTTCTAAGTAATTATATTTTGTGAGAATGACATATTTATTACTCCTGTTGATTCTAAAGTAGTAGGCAGCATATATGGGAACATTTTCTACTTTACGGGTTGTGATTGAATGTTTACATAAACAGGAAAATCAAGTTATATTAAAATATAAATCTATTATGCATTATGTTATAACTGAAAATCGATTTAACGATATTTCATCCCGTTAACCCCCCAAAAAAGGTATTATTTACTTTGCCTTTTGTTTTTGATTTTAAAATAACAAGTTTGTTTTATAAACGTTTAAAATAATAGAAGAAGAACTTTTATTTGCACTAAAGCCCTAAAAAGAGCCATTGACAAAGCATCAATATACGAGGGTTGTCCCAAAAGTCCGTGACAAATTTTATAGCCGGTTCATTTTTAACGCCAATAGAAAATAATTCACACATATAACCGTTAAGTTTATTATTTAACATTACAACACATCATTTACAAAAAAAAATTACCCTAGTTTCTTAGAAATTTTCAGTATTAACGACATTGGTTTGAGTTGCCGGCGCACGTCAAATAATTTACATTTTGTTATGAATAGGCTGAAATTAATTACGTATATTTCAAATATCTGATGATGTGTCTGCAAAATGTCAGGTTGACTTCCTCTGCTGCTATGTTTAAATCATCTCTGAAAATTTTAGTTAAATAATTTAAAAAACGAAAAAGATACGAATAAATGAAAATATCTCATATAAAATGGGAAAGTTAAAATGGTGACGTTCGAAGAATTTGCGGCGCAGTGAACATGTCACTCAGGTTTCATGACTATTGCGAGATGACACATGTAACGATTTTCAACAAATATACCAAATATAACAGTTTATCAACATATTCTGAGCATTTGTGTACAAAAGGCGGGAACGAAACTAGAGTTTTGCTCTACAAAAAGCGAAAATAAGGAAAACACGGATAGGAAGGCCGATCTTCGTCGCCTTTTTCCTACAGCTAAAAACAGGAGTAACGAGACCGGAAGTTCGCGTATAGCAAACATTAATGTATGCCATCAAAACATTCAACAGACATTAACAACCACATGATTTAAGTCAGAAACTGACGATTTTTTGGTACCATTATTGCGTTGAAAGCCATTGAGAGTATTTGAGAAAGGCGCCTTATATAGATTTAACGCCGTCTTTGACGTTGGACGTGCGCCAGGATTCAGTTAGTTGGCATGGTGTTTATGGCATATTTTTGTTGTTTGTTGATATTTATCTCTGAAAATTTGTGAAAATGTTGAAATGATATGGGTTTATAACATATTAAAATATCAAATTCGTACCTGTTTTATTTAGCTTTTAAGCAATCTTGTCACAGAATATTGGGACAACCCTCGTATATACATACAAAAAATAGAAACATGGCAATACGTGACAAGAAGTCGAGATGTAATATCTCTTACAAGAAATATAGAGAGATGATTGCTGTAAACGTTTTAGACTGCATTGCTAAAAGCATAAAACCATTGCCTAATATAACAACATCCTTACACGAAACATAACCATAAAATGTTATTACAGTTATAAATATATAAAATGTGAACAAGCAATAAGAGGATATTTAATAAAGCAATAACAATTTCTTACATTACAATTGTTTTAAGTTGAAATGAGAATGAACAGCAGATATGGTAGCCGTTTTTTGATTTTGGAATTTGTGCGTTTTTTAAAATATTTTTCATTCTATATGCTTTTCTCTCCTTTATTAATAAAGAATTGTCTTAAGTGAAAGTAAGTTTTCTGTTCATTGTACCTAAAAATCTATTACGATTCTGCAATCAAGATTGATATTTATTATTCGTAAATCACAATCTGTCATTCCATCAGTAACTGCAGTTAGAACAACATCGTCAACCATATCTACATGTTATCAAATAAACATAATTTTATTATAGACATAAAGAGTTTCGCTGTCTGTCTTAAATTTGATTTTATCTGTTATGGACGAGTGAAGACAGGACTTAAATAACAATTTATGGTAAAGCATTGCTCCATATTGTTTCTACAAATATATATACTTTTGATGCAGGTTTACATTTATTTTTATTAACCTTTATTACACGAGACGTTTTCTTATCTATAAGATGCAGACAAAATATCTTTGATATGACAATGTTAAATCATAATGTTTTGTAATTGAAAACATTAAGATGTTGATTGCAAGAATAAAATTGGTAAATTATTAAACAAGAAAGTTATTTAATATATAAAATACTGTAATGTCACCTAATTTGTGGCTTTGTAAAAAGGTCGATTATACACGGATTCTGTCTTCTTTAAAAAAAAACAAGAACAATTTAGATTGCTTTCAACTTTAAAACTGTCGATTGACCCATCCACAGAAACCACGAAAATAAGTGCACCACTTGTAATAATGGTTTACAGTAAATGCTTTTCATTTCGAACTATGCAAAAAGTCAGCTGACTGTCGTATTACACATGAAAGAAATTCATCATGTTCTACAAAAACTGTTGTTCTTATTATGAACTTAGCAAACTCAGCAGTCCTAACTCTTGCAGACTATGTTTGATTGAGCCATGAAAGATAATGTAAATGTGCAACATTTCTTACACCCTAGCACTGGCTTTAGCAGTATTCAATTTTTCAACACTAACGTGTATGAATCAATGATTCCGAAAGACAAGAGAAATATATCAACATTGAACTTAATACACGGGATAACATTTGTTGTCACACGGCACCTGTGGTTGCAACAGCGAGTATTCAATTATAAAGACATTTTGCGTTTTTTAGATTTGTTAACGAAATCTTGTTTTATAAAATTTGTCTTGGCTTTATTACATTATTGATGTGATTAAGCATTTCCTTTGTACCAGATCAGCTAGTTTTCGACCATTTGCAAGTCTTAAAAATAAAATCGAAAGTTTTAAGTGCTCATAAATGAAACGTTTTGGAATAAGTTAAACAAGTCAAGTCAAATTATTTTACTTAAACAATTATGTTAAACTATTTATATATGTTACATTGATGCGTATGTTAGTGTCAGAAACATTCTATTATCATTAGATATAACGACCATCGCATGGATAATTGCTATATTCTAGTCTAATAATGAGACCAATTTTATCATAAACTCTTTAATCTCACTTCGTTAGGAAGCTACTTTATTTTGAAGTTTAATGAAGACATATTACGCTACAATAACAAGACTTACACGAGTATCTGATGCTTCAAACATATTGTAAATTAGCAATTAACCACGTGCATGGTCTTAACTTAATATGCCTTATTATTACCAAATTTGTTCTTCGTCATTGAATGTTATGTAATAGTACCAAAAATATAAACAGGATAAATTAGCAACAAACGTTCAGAAGCAGACTCTTTGACATTAAATTATAAAATGTTTTATAAAATAAAGATACTCTAGAATAAGAAAGTGGTTCGTTATTCTAAAAAAACATGCCTTTTAAACAATACTTTTCTTTTTGGTTAAATCATTGTTATAGATATGTACACATAGAAAGAAAAACTTTAAAGCACAGGCTGTAGTCCTTTCAATGATATTATAAATATAATATATGGCAATAATTTTTCATGATTAAATCATATTTAAGGAAAATAAATACAAATTAAAAGTCCTCAGAAAACTATATTAATCGGTAAATTGGTAATATTTTAAAATATATGAACGAGAAGGCTTTTAGAGTATTTTTGTCCATTAAACAAACAAATGGTAAAAATTGTTTAATAATTTTGACTTAATTATTTTCCTTTTTTTTTAACATCAATATTTGTTTTTATTTAAGCTTGGTCGAAAGAGTCCGCTTCTGTCTTTTTCACATTGTTTAACAAAATAATTAGATTCGTGTACGATGCATTATCTGATTAAATGTATTTGGCAGAAAGTATGAAATTAAAGTTGGGCTTGAGAAAGCATAAGTTTAACTACATATCTAAATTAGTTTGGATATAAAATCACAAATGGCGACATAAAGCCTGAGATTATGTCTCAATCAAATTCAAGAAACTAAAAACACAAAACAAAAGATATCATAGCTTAATGAAATACAGCATTCTTTTAAGACATGTAACAAAGATATTGTTCTTGCTCATATTCCGTGTTATTGATTTTATTTTGTATCTTTTTATTTCCAGCGAAAAATTACAAAATGTAATATTAAAGTAATTTGTTCCCATTTATCTAACTATAAATCGTCCAGTAACATTAATAGGTCGTTACCACTTAGTTGAATTGTATATCATTAGAGAAATCTTATTATCAGAATCAACATGGATTCAGTATAACATTTATTTCGTGTAAACCAATTGCTTAAAAACTCTTATACCCGATTACAAACCACAATTTTAAAGAATCCATGCGAACATTTAAAAATGATATTGAAATGATTATAAATGAATCATTGGTACATTTTGTTAGACGTTATACTTTTATTTTCATCATGGATTTTACACTTCAAAATAACCATTTGTGCAGCTTTTTGTATCATTACTTTTTATTTTACGTGTTAACGTTCGGCGGAGGTTCTTGAAGTTGTCCTTTTCTCCATTGTACTATCTTTCGCATTTTAAAATATTGAGGTTAGTTTACAATACGCCTCTTACTCGTATTGAAACAGACATATTCTATATTCAATAATTTTTTACAGAAAGCCTTTTGTAACAGGCAGCAAACGTTATTATTTGAAAATTGAGATACGCAGCAAATATATAAATATCGTTTTCCAGTAAAAAAATTGATAACAGCATTCTGATAGTCACAAAACATGGCAATAAAATCTTATTATGATTATAGAGATGTTAGATGTGAAGAGCTAATCAAGACAATCATTTAGTAGATATAATATAAGGTTATTTCACTATTCAGTTAGTAAATTTGTTAGAAGTCAGTTATAATGATCATTGTTAGCCATTATACAGTGCCTCACACCAAATAACGCATTATAACTTGTTTATAAGATTATTCATAGTTTTGCTTTTGCATGCTTGGTGTAATCAGTTGATATCTCAATAAAAAGATTATTGATATATTTTACTGAACAGTAAACACTTTTCTTAAAACCAAAAAATGACACCAAGCGCATTTTTCTGAGAAGCTTTGAAAATACATTCCAGGTCACTTAAAATCAAATATCTCGTACAAAATGCAGAGGCGCTGCATTATATTCACACTTCCTGGCTCATATGTCATATATTTTAAGATAACATTTGTGTAAAAAATAGAATTCAAATAAAGTATATGATGTATAACAATAATTACTTTACTTCATATAATAAAAGAAAATTTCTGATTGTTTACACATAGTATTGCGTATCATTTGTTAAGACTTTTATACTGTCAGCGCAATGTAAAAATTCAAAGAAGAAATGTTTCCAGTTAAATTTATTTGGATTATGATAACAACCTTGTTTATCAGCGACATTTATGTTTGTTCATCTGATTTTTTTCTCTTATTCAATCAATCATGTTGCATTTTACTAGAATGGAATATTATCGTTTAGATAAACATTTGTGTATGAAAAGTATCTTATCAGACTACCCTGCCTGAGATAATGTCTTCCTCCAACAGTAAAGCTGGCAAGTCGCCATACGTTTTCTTTTGTGTTCGTGCGTAGCTAAATCATATCAAAAAGATATAAAGCACAGTCGAAACGTATTTCTTCTATTGTTTAAAGATCGTTAGTCATTTAAATACATTGTATATTCATATTATCTCCACAGCACCCTTTATCACAACAATATTTTGAACAGTTTCGATATAAAAGTCAAGTTATTTATTAAGCAGACAAACATGTTTGTGGATTATCTTCTGTGTAAAACCACCTCTGGTCAGATGAAACACTGCATTAGTAAAATGTAAGGTTTCTTAAATATTTGAACTTACCAATGACTGTTAACCAAAGTCATTAAACCCTTGGTAAATGCCTATAAATTTGTTTCAAGTTTTATTTTATTTTAAATAAAAATACAGTTATAAAATTCAAGATTATATGCTTATTTGCATGTCCTCTGTGTCATAAGATTATTACATTAAGTTCTTACCCAAATTTAAGAAACTGTTGCATGAAGAACGAAATACCAATTCTGCTTTTCAAAGTTGTTTACACCAATATTATTATCATGGGGACTTTCATTTCAACATTTTTATCAGAGTTTTTATTTGTTATATTGAATAACTGATTGTTATGCACAGAAGAATCGGCAATCTTTGAGTTTTATCATTGATATTTATGCGCTCTCTCGCATGTTTAATGGATTGTTGACAACAAATTGAAATTTAATGGACATCAATTCAAATTTCTTTGTCAAATGGAATGATTTGTCAAACTGCATTAGTCATGTTGAATATGGATAAGGCATATTGAAGATTGATTATATCAGAATTGTCATGATTTCTTTATTGCAGTTACAATGAAAATGACATTTCTTCTTATAACAATATATATACAGTTTTTTGTATCATAGTTTGGAGACATTGTCATTGAAAATGTGTTAGAGTTAAATCGTATACACATAAAATGCACAGTGTGTTAATTAGAGTGCAAGTATTAGTAACCTACACTCCAGCTACCGCACTGTCTGTCAGGGGCCATTTTTATTATAAACCATACAGCAGTTAAAAAGTTCATCCCTGTGGCGAGACTTTTAACTATTAATTTGTTTATATTGTACCAGCTGTAAGCCATATATCAATTGGTAAATGGTTAAACATACGTACTGTGCATACTATTTTCATTAGTTTACACATTTACTACATTGTTCCAAACTTTTCATAACAATGTTGTTGTGAACAAAACTTACAGGTCTCAACTAAAGTAACCTTGACTACCAACATAAATTGTTATAATATGCATGACGTGGAAGAATTACTTTGTCGTTATGCATAATATGTAGCATTTACATGGTTTTATCGTGTTAAACAGTAACTTGTCGGACATTTTTACAGAAGAAGCAGGCAATGACGTTTGTTTTGTCATAAAATTACTTTAAACGTGGCGCCTTCAATTTGACATCCGCATTTGAAATAATTTGCGCATGTAAGAATGTTTTTTCTTTCTCGATTTATTAGTTGAAATGTATGAACAGCCGATGTGTCAGCTATTTTTGACATTTGAACCAGTTTGTTATTAAAATATCATCAATACGGTATGCTACCTTAGCAAAAACCTCGCCATAGTTCTCTTTGTTTGCTTCATATAAAAAGTGTATTATGTACCATATTTGTGTAAATAATTTGATGAATAGATATTATCTTAACCAAAATATACCATGAAATGATATTAAATGTAGCTTTACTACACTAAGTATTTACACTAAATAATTGTGCTTTTTTGTTATAGATAAAATATTAAAATGGATTTTCTGTTCATTGTTTTAAATTCTTAAAAACCGTTTCGTTTTTCGATGCTGTAATATCTATATTGATATATAATATCCGAAAGTAACAATTATTCTTTCTATCCGAAACTGCAGTCAACCTTATAACCTTGTTATCAAATAAACGTTCTGATATAAAGACATTAAGAGTTTCGCTGTTTGTCTACAACTAGTAATCTAAAAGCCATCATTCGTAAAATTTAACAACATACTAAAGACAGAACATAAGTGTGTATTGATCTGTTTTACAAATGTATCTGATGCAGGTTTACAGTTCATATTATTAACATTTATTGCATGAGACAGTTTATTATTTCTTATCTATAAAATATAGACATACTATCTCTGACACGACAATATTAAGCAATTTTATTTTATAAATGAAAACATAAAGAAGATGACTTCAATGATAAAAATTATGAATTATTGTGAAATGTATGTTTTTTATTTCAAGCTATACAAGGAGTCGACTGTCTGTCTCCTCTTACTATATGAAAAATATGTACGTTAGAAAAAACAAAAAGAGAATATAATAAAAAAACAACACAGCGACCCCTTGAAGAACCATCAAGTCACTGTTGTTATTATTATTAACTTCATGTTGCTATTTAAATGCTACCAAAGGAACATTTTATTTTTACTACTAGAATGAACAGAAATGTACTTAATGTACACAAAACATAATACAAAAAATTATAAAGTCCCCATGTTAAATAAAACAAAAACGGTTCTTACATCACAATCTTACCGTTGACATATATTTGTTCTTCATGCTAAGATATTTGTCATTATATCAATCATACAAACATTCAATACCCAAAAATAACAAACAAATATATTCCTGGTTTTAATTCTGAGTTGCCACTATGAGGCATATCATCGAATCGTTTACGAAATCTACTTTCATAAATGGCTATCTAACATAATTAATGTAATATCCTTTCTACTTGTTTGGTCTTTTATTCTTACATCACTAGCAAGCATAAAAATAATCTAACGCTTCAAATGCTTAAAACGTGTGGCAAAAACTGCTAAAGTTTAGCAAGTACATTCGAATCAATTTTTATCAAACAGTAACGTGATACTGATTTTTTATATGTTATATTGATGCGTATGTTAGCGTCAGAAACATTCAATCATCATTAGATATAACGACCATCGGATGGATAATTGCTATATTCTAGTCTAATAACGAGACCAATTTTATCATAAACTCTTTAATCTCACTTCGTTAGTAAGTTATTTTATTTTGAACTTTAATGAAGACAGATTGCACTATAATAACACAGACTCTGATGCTTAAAAAATATTGTAAATTAGCGATTATCGACGTACATGATTTAAGCTTGATATGCTTCTTATTAACAAGTTTGTCCTTTATAATTGTATGTCATGAAGGGTACCAGATGAGGAAGAAACGTTTAGAAGAAGATTCTCTGACATTTAATCATAATTGTTTTATAAACTAAAGATACTCTATATTAAGTTAAATCTCAATTCTTGAATACTTTATTTTTTAAAGAAAATCCTTTATCTAATATAGAAATTAATTACATGTTTGACCCTTTCAGTTATATTTATAAGAAATATAAATATATAATGATTAAAAAAACTATCGAAATTAAAACATACGAGCGGAAATTGGCAAGATTTTTTCATGATTCTAATTCACATAAAGAAAATTTAAACAAATTAGAAAAGCCTCTTAATGCTTTTCTCATCGATAAATAAGTGTTTTTTATGAAAACAACAATAATACTTTGCGTTAATTGTTTGCTTGAATATTATGCCAATCTATGTTATTCTTAGAAATAATTAAAATAATGCAGTGCAAAAAGCTTATGAGAGTATGCACTTTTAAAAAACGATTAAACAACTGCTTGATAAAGTTTGCGTATCGATTTTGACTAAAAATAACCATTGAAACATAATTGAAACAGTCTGTTTCTGTCTTTCTTCTTTTCTTCAGAGATATAGACATTTTACAATGTTCATTTTGTTTATGAAAAGAATCTGATTCATGTCTCACCCAAATTCGATTAAATGTATTTGGCAGCAAGTTGCATATTTGAGTTAGGTTTGAGGAAACATAAGGTTTAGTAAATATCGAAATTTAAATTTGTTTCAATATGAAATTGCAAATGGCGCCATTGATCCTGAATTTTTTTCTCAATCATATTCAAGGATTGAATAAGCAATGCATGACTTAATGAATAATATGTAGGAAAAAAATTTCTTCTAGCTCATACTCCATTTTATTGATATCTATATGTATCTTATCTATTTCCTATGAATTACAAAGATTTCGAAAATAATAACCTATGAGGAAAGATGATTAATATTTAATAGCCTTCATGGCTTTGTTTTCATACTGAAAAGATAAACAATCACTTTTCTTGTCTGCTTGTAGATAGAATAATAGCAATATGATTTGAATTGAGGAAAGTATCTAGCAAGTACCTAGCAAGTAATGAAGCAACAAATATTTGAAAATTGCAGACGCAATTAAGTCAGTTTACGGTAAATAATGGAAGCATTCTTCATATCTCATAGCACTGGCTTAAGCGACATTCATTTCTCAACACTATACAATCCGAAATATACCGCAAAGATAATAACTAATGAAACTTTTACATTTGCATCACAACACTTGACAAATGTTGCTTTGAGTATTGACACCTGTTGTTGTAAGCATCAACACCTGTTTTTTTGTATTGACACACACATTTATTTAAAAATTGATACCTGCTATTGTGAGTTTTTAAATCATAGTTAAAATACTAAAAAGTAGTTAAAAATGTAGAATCGGTTTTATTGAATTTGTTTGTAAAATAGAAAGAAAATTCCAACTTCCCTAGCTCTGTCCCAAGCACTATTCAATGCAATGCTCTACATTTAAAGAGTTGATATCAATAAAGATTAACTACAATGAAGTAACGTGAACATGACGTTAAAACTTTAAATTTAATGATTGTATAAAAATATCCAACAGAAGCACACACACGTGCGCGCACGAACAACACAGTTTTATAATTTGATTTTGTTTTATGTAAGTATTGCTGCAGTTTAACGTTGTTTTATCATTTTTAGCCATTTTTTGGAATTTTATTTTTTCTTGCTTCTAATCAATTTGTATGCATCGTTCATACAGTTGAATTACTCTAATTTCCTGTGAGAATTGAATTTTAATGAGCTTTTAATATATTTTGTGTTAATTCTGTCGGACTGTTTCTTTTTTAAAGAGCCTCAGGAAATGGCGCAATTACAAACCTAAAATTAAGAGTCAAAGGCATTCTTTAATTATCTTGAATTGGCTGGTATTCTCTAAAAGTGTGTACTAAGTATATAAGATAATGTTTATCTTTCACGCATATAAACAATTTTTCATCGTTGGTTTCCATGCAGATACAATAGGAACACATAAAAAATTGTCCCAAAGATAATGTTTTGAAGTCGAAATATAGATGTATGATGCAGTTAAACCACCAATTTTTTCAAGCAACTAATACAGCTCTTTTTGTATTGATTGTTGTCATTTTGATGCCAAGACAAATTACTTTTAATTGATCGTCTTTATTGGCATTTTATTATTCTCTGAACATCAAACATGCTTTAAAATGGGCAAATATAGTACTTTAATTTCATTTTCATTCTGTTTATTATCTTATATTATATCTTATGCTGCAACTAAAATATATCAAACTGTCTCGTGATGCGTAATTAGCATGAACATATAATATCTCTCGTGAATTGTTGTAACTGTTCTATATGATTACGGTCAGTATATGTTCATCAACTTCTCTTAAAGTTGAAATTATTACTTACATAAATTAAGTTTTTAAAGAGGTGCTATTTAAATTTATGCTGTGTTATTGCTTATTTTTGAAGAACAAACAATTTACTGTTTCTACTAATATGAAAGATTTTCTTCTTACTATCTTTGTGTTGATGTGCTAAATTAATTGTAGATAAAAGGGGAATAACTTTGTTATTGTTCTTTTTCATGGAAAATAATTGCTCTGATATATACACTAAAAATGTGGCAAAATTAATTTAAAATAGCCGTAGATAAACATATTTGACGAGGTCATAACAATACCATTGAAGTTGTGTAAATATATTGCGAGGATGATAAAAGAACAAGGATCTTGACAACGATGTAACTCCGTGAAGTCAAGAGACCCCACACTAAGGTCCTTATTTATTCAATTATAATCGACCTCTCTTATCAATCAATAGCACTTTGACCCACCTGTGTCTCCTAATCTGATGTAACCAAAATAGAAGTGGTATGTTAGTTGGTATATGTTTAATTTTTAAATGTGTGCCCTTACATCGCCCTGTGCTTAAATAAAAAGCTCTTCGTGTATGATGTCTCAATAAAAATCTCATTATCAGCAACTCATATGACACCTTCCTCATTCTTCCTCATAAACATATGTTCTAACACGAAGCTGTTCTATGTTTCGCCCGAGAATACTAGGTTATGAAGGACCAAGAGGGGGCCAAGTCCTCGGAAGTATATATGCGCGGACTTAGGTGAATAAATTTAAAGCCTTCAAATCAGTAATGTACAAAGCAAGCCATATGCTAATGCGTTGCATTCGGGGTACGTGAGACAATCGCGTCTTGTACTGGACTAGTCAACGTCTATGAACTCCAGGCTCAAATCAAAGACCAAAGTCCTGCCAACATTTTCAATTTTTCATGTTTTGTTCTTTAGTTTTCCCATTTTGGTGTGTTGTGAAGCTGGCGCTCAGTGTCGTGAAGGAGCAGGAAGTCTCTGTGAGGTCAGTTTCTGTCGCCCTACCGTTTACTAAGATTAATGTCCAGGGTGAGAAAAAATGGTTGCAGAACATGAGCCGTGGAGATTCCCGAACTTCGTGACCTTCGGGGTATACTCTCTCTCTTTCCACGGCGCTTTGTATAACCGACTGATAAGCTAAATCCCGTGACTCAGCTTAATACTTTCTTCTTCACAAACCTAATTATGTCGAGACAGTTTTAGATACTACAGTTGTATCATACGTCCTCTCCCGCATATATATATTGAACAATCCTACCGTCTACATTCGGTAGTGAGTCTCTCCAACATGAGTTACAACAATGTGGAGACATTATATCTATCCAGCTGTTTTGCGAGGTTCATCAAGTGAATCTCTCTCTCTCGGTTGGGGCGATCTAACGAAGATGTAACTATGGTGGATAATTAGATGGTTTAGTCTTTCTCTGGGACTGGACTTTCTCGGTACGCTCCTCCTGTATCTCAACCTCTTCGGAAATACAATACCTCGATTCCGCGGGCTCTACTACGACTGAGCTTTACAATCGGACCTGCAAATATACTCACGCCTATTCCTTCCCGTAGAGATTGAGTGAACAGATGGATCCCTATTTGAACCGATGACTATGTTTTTGGATTTACATTGCCACGAAGGATAAGTCTCTCATAATCGCCTGACACCCGTCCATTTGTTGTTTGGGTCTCTCCGCCTGAAGAGGTTCGTTTGCTCCTTGGTCTTTCTTAAGTCTTGCGAAGGTGTATTTGGTGTGTTTTGACCTTCAAGTTAGTTTAATATTATTCCTTTATTTCGTAAGCAATTTTATAACAACACATAACAAGATTTATACAATAACAATGGTGATATATAAACCCTAAATATTCTAATACATTGTGAATTGCACATAGTATTTATGAGTCCGATAAGCATAAGTAACCAATGCTTATTAAAGGCCTCCCATGATCTTAACTCACTGTGCACTCTACTAATCAATAATATGAGCGGGGATTATAGCTGAAAAACTGTTTTAAATTCATTTTGCATATTTTCTATGTTAAGAATAATGTGTTTTTAATTGATTTTATTTAGAAATAGATTAACAAGTAGAAATTTACAAAGAAGTACATTGGAAGATAATGCTATCTCCGTGATTCTGTTTTACTATCTCAAGTCACTAACACGATCATACTTCCAGCGATGCAACTCGAGACAAACTCTCAAAGCTTATCTGTGAGTGTATGGATAAGGTATCTTAATGAGATTTTGAGATCGCTAATAAATTCGTGTGCCTGTGCATAAATTGAACGTGCTCTCGTACACGTTTATTGGATGATCGTCTTATATCAGATTTCATGCGTTGCGTTTATTGTACCGACCTTATAGGACTCGCATTTAGGATAGTCAATCATGATATCCACGCTGACATTCCAAAAAATGTAGCCTATTTCATGTCTTCTCTAACTGTTGCATGGCACCGGTCATACGTGAATCTGCTACTTCGGAACGAGAGTGTAAGCAGTGGGGGCCTCTCCCACATGTGGCATGATACGTTGTACTTGTGTTTCTAATATTATACTTTGGTTATTCTCCACTTATAGATTATGGTATACGATTTTCATCCTGCAGTAAGCTATAACTCGATATCTCTGGGATAGGAAACCTCAAAAAGATTAGAGCTTTAATCTCCTATTACGTAAGATCCGATGAGTCAGAAAGGTTAATAAAATCATACTAGTAAATGTTGCTCAGCCTAGGTCCTTTATATCTGTCAGTCATATTCAATACGTTTTTCTGGGGACCCCATTCCTTTGTCTCGAAATTTTTGGTATGATTATGACCATTTAGATAACATGATCAGATCATGATATTTGTGCCTGATGCAGGAACCATGTTATGGATACCCAATTCCTTCGAGGAATCTGCTTCTGTTCGCACATACCGAATATCTTGCACAGCAGCTTCCGACATGTTTTATTTTCGATTGGTGGCTACTTTGCGACAACTTGTACCGACGGCTTATTCATTTCGTAACTCACGGAATGACTTTCCTGCCTTCTCTTAAATTCAGCAGGCCTATTGTTTCGTTATCACACGTGCTATTGCCATGTGGTAAGGTACTCCCTTTCCCCGTGTAGGTAGTGCCATGAAGTTCGATTTATGTGATTTTCTACTTTTGGTTGGACGATCCTTTTTCCTCCTAGAGACAAGTCTGTAAATTGATCACCATCGATTGTGTACTGTAACAGCCAAAAATTAAAATCTATCTCAAGATGATTTCGTTTTTATGTTCGCAATATGGTCACGTCTTCAATTACTTTGTGAGTCATGCCTACAAATCTAAAATATAACGTATCTAGATATTTACGACAGAACATTCAGTTTTCTTCTTTACTAGTAGATTCCTCTCGATTAGGTGTGGGTATAAATGTATAGACTTATAGCTTTTTCAATAGATGATATGCAGTTTTTGTCCATGAGAACAATTTGTTTCAGTTTCATAAAAATATCAATATGATTAAAAACCTTCTTCATCCAACTAGATTATTAAAACCTCTTATATATATATAATAACCACGCTCACTTAATAAATAGTAATTTTGCTAAGAAACCGGGTTCGAAAGGAATATCTGCCTCAAAGTAACATAGTGATATTTTACTCGCTTTGCAGGGTGTGGAGCAATTTCAAGTTAATTAAATGCCTAACGAATCAAAAATGGGTAACTCAATGTGATCAACTTAATTGACGTGATCACTAACGTGCGTTTGATGTGTTTGAGTTTTATACACAATGATACATATGTGTTTTATATCATAAAGGTGTTACACGTTTTATTCTATAAAATCTATGATTAACAATATATCTAAATTGGCAAAACAAGTCCTCCTTCAATCAGATACCGTGTTTCCACAAGACAAGTGAAGTCTTAAAATGAAGGACTCATAACGCTCAAATGTCGTGTATAACATGGCATCAATGATACTCATCTTATCCATTCTCTCAAATAGATACGATTGACTATTTATGCTTCAACAGTGATTTTCGCTCTCTGTGTGACACAGAAAGAAGTGCCAACCCAGATATTAGACAAGTGATTTGATCAATAACACACCTCTATACTTGATAGTACGTATGCATTATAGCTCTGTGAAACCATATGTTCCAGGAAATAGCTATAAATAATATTACACGCCATGCTTTCTCTATACTAGTGCAAACGTTTTTGGTCATGAATTAGTGTTGTTGCATCTTACTAACAGGTTTATTGTTTTATATATAATTGTAGTACAAAAGTAATATAATTCTATCACGCTCAAAAAATAATAGACGAAAGTTAAATGTAAATACCACGTGCATCATTTAGCATTTTTCTTTCAAATTTATAAGTAGGTGATATCAAATAAAAAGTATGTCTTCAATTTACGTAATAACTTTATTAGAATTTTTAATCTACTTATTATTTTCATTCACACGGATAAAGAGTGTTGTCTCTTCGTTCGTGCTACCTATAGTTTCCTCTTTATTTTTACTTTGATAAAATTTATAGACTATTTATTATATAATCATTATATATGTCATATTTCGACATATCAATATAAATAAGACCGTAAACGTTTTTTTATATTGATATAGAGATGTCTAACGTATATTCCATGTTTAGTTAATTAAATTACGTCGTAAAGTTGCAGTTGTAGTTCTCTACACTCAGATAAAAATATAACATAATCTGAATATTTTGTTTGTGTCATTATAGATTATTGTTCCGATTGTGTGATAACGTTTTCAATTCTAACAAAACTGATGCTGCCTTCAAATAATTATGTTCGATAAAGCTTATGGATTTGGATCCGATTTTCGTTTTTACTTAGCACCGGTCTCTAACATATTTAAATCCGGATCTATATCGTACTGGCCTGAAAAAGTATAAAGAACAGTCAAACTTAAGTAATATAGAATAAACTTTAGATACTCCCATTTACTTGTAAAGTTAGCGAACATAATCTATCACGCTATCCATACAAAGGTTACGTTACATAATAATCAAGCACATATATTGTATCAGGTGTATCGTGAACGACTTATCATCAAATGTTTAGACTAGAGCTCAAATTACACGAGATACAAAACGTCGGTAGCTTCACGAACTAGTTATATTAAAATTTTATATATGTGCAGATAACATATCATACATTGCAATTGGTACTTATTTATCGTGCTATTCTATTTAAAGTATGTATCAAGCTATGACAAATTTGTATAAGTAAGTAACACTGTATACATACCGAAAAATAATAGTCATGTATAAATTCAGCATCTTTTGGTTTCTTTGAGTCTGTACTAAGTGGAGTAATTGAAAAGCTGCACATTCCATATCACCATCGTATACAACCGGCTTGAGCCAGTATTAAATCTTTCCGAATCAGTTATTTATGTGCCTGTCAAGTCATTATAGATATCTCCGTGAGACCCTAGTAAAAAATATAAAATATAAAAGTGAGCGAAAATAATGAAATACCCTATATTAAAGCCCCTACACGACAAATGAATAATTTAACAGGCTCCGTTGATTTGAGCAACTGTTCTTATAGGACTCACGGTACTGTCAATCGCAAAAGCTTCCCCTCTCTCCACCTCCCTAAGCACGGCCGTAAAATCAAATTTTTAAAGAGACAGTAACATTGATATGTTCAGTAGATTCTGTAATCATATTTAACATTAAGATTAACTGTTTAGTTATTTGGGATTGAGTATTTATTGAGATAAAACGAAGCTGCTGCATCAATGTAAAACATTAGATCTTGATGATCCCTCAGTACAGATATATGGAGCTAACATTATGTTGTTTTTATATCATTTAGCATGCGATAATATAATTTAAGTGAACACCTATTTCTGTCAATTTTCAACATAAGTTTAATGATGTTATCCCGTGTACACGTGTTTATTAACATCACATAAACTTACTCATATAAGGATTCCTTAGTCTAAATCAAATTCATTGATAATTATATTGCGTACCTCCTTTTTACCAATGTGTTGTATATGCATGTGTTGGCAATCAATGCTGAAAATACATTAAGTGCGACATCAATTCAAATTATACGTTCGAATTGCTGTCATCGTACAACAAAAAATCACATGGATACGAGAACATGACTTAGTCAAATTGATTTGGTGTTGTATAATGTTTAGTGCTATTTTTAAGTAAATTAACATTTTTGTAGACTATCATAATGCTATTTTGATTTTTAAATGTTATATACCAAGCATTTAAAACTGTGTAACGATAATGAAGGCCCATAGAGCACACAGTTTATCATGTCTTTGTCAGTGAAAAAGGTATATTCAATCTTCAGTCCAACTATATTAATCAACATTAGTATGATTTTCTTTTTTTTCTGTATCCTAGTGAGAGCAAAACTAGACTAATCAGAAAAGGGTATCAAGTGGTAGATAAGAATTAACTTTGTAACCAACCTAAAGACCTGAATAAGAACATATGTATTTTGTTTACCATGACAATTCAAATTTGAGATACGTTGTTTTGCAAATAAAAATGTATTCATTTTCAATGTTGTGTCTATAATTACATCCTATCATAGACGCGGGGGGAGGGGGGTGGGTAGAGACACGTAAAAAATATTACAACGCAGTTTTATCCCTAGTTGGACAGTCTCCGCAGAGCGAGTATATTAGTTAAATGCGCACGCAATAAAAGTTATTAAAATAAAAAATCATTAAAGTATTTCTATTATAATCAGTTCAAAATTCTAATTTCATACCTGTGATGTGACATTTTACATAATTTATCTATATCATCATTGTAGTGCCTGTTAAAATAGATAAATACCGAATCCTAAAGAAAAGCCAAACACGACAAAATTAATAAATGTATCAGCCTCTCTCGGTTTGATTGAGCGCGTGTGCATGGACCGGTTACGTGCCAATTATATTCGACTCTGAGAAAGTGCTAATATTACCGTCCACGCCCCCTAGCACCGGTGTATAAAAGTCAGAGTATTAATTTCCAACATTTAATTGTTAATGACCAAATAGTAAAATTGTTATTGGACATTTGGAAAACCAAGCATCCAACCAACAAATCCTAACGGGCGGAATTAATCAGTAACCTTCAATTGATAAGACCACTTAACCGTGCCATTTCCATGATAACACAAGCGGCGTTACTCCGGTCCCCAAGTAATGAAAAAGCGTGTTGCCACTATAACGAGGTCAATAAACAATGGACGGCATACTGAGTTCATCGGCTATATCCTATGTCTGTATGTCCTATAATCTACATATACATGCTCAGTTCGATCAACGGAAGCAATATGAGTCAATCGCAAGGCTATCAGTAACAACATTAACATCGTCGATGCCTCGACTGGAACGATTATATGTGTCTGTCGGGTTGTCATGTGCATAAACAATTGACAATGTTAACATTGTTATCAATGTTAAACCGGGAATTTTTTGCAAACCCATCAAGGCTGCTGATGCCTTGTGTTTGTCATAAATTTTGTTATTGACGCCTTCATTCCTGGCCTATCCGCAGTTTGAAATCATTTACACATGTAACAATATTTTCTTTCCGTCTTTTAAGTTGCAATTCAATGAACAGCGTGTCTGTATGCTATGTCTAAAAAAATTATTTATGTAAATTCCTTTAACATTTGTTGGTTATATTTGAATTGTGTATAACATAAATATGTGTGTAAAGTATATAAAAAAGTACTAATCAAAATATTACATAGAATGAAGATTATTTCGCTAATATTTCTTGATCATGATAAAACATTGAAATATAAGTTTTCTGTTGACTGTTTTAGTAATTGTAGTAAAGTACGACATCTTTATTGATGTGTTATATCTGAAAATAACAATAATTTTTCTATCTGTTACTGCAGTTAGTACAACATATTACCAATCTACCAATAAACTTAATTTTATAACAGACATGAATACTTTTACTGTCTCTTTAAAATTTGATTTTACCCGTAACGGACGACTGTTAGGCTATAAACATATCTGTATTATTGGTAAATTATTGGCCCATATTTTAACTATATGCTTATGACAGGATATCAGTATGGTTTGATATGGTATACAAATGTATATACTTTTGATACAGGTTTACATTTAATTCTATTAACATTTATTGCACGATAAATAAGTCAAGCAAGTAAAGTCAAATTAATTTTAATATAACAGTTACGTGACACCGACGTTTTGTATTGTTAATTTGATGCTAATATAAGCGTCAGAAACATTCAATTGTCATTATATGTAACGAACCTTGTATGGATAATTGCTTTATTCTACTCAATAATGAGACCAATTTGAGCATTATTTTTCTTCGTTAGGAAGCTGCGTTATTTTAAGCTTTAATGAAGACAGATTACACTATAATATTTCAGAATTACACGGCAACCTGATGATTCAAAATTAGTGTAAATTAGCGATTAACTACGTACACGGTTTAAACTTGATACGAACACTTATACATTTGTCTTTTATTGAATGCCATGTAACTGTTTCAATAACAATAAAGGTCAATGCGGAAGAAACTTTTATAATATCTATATTTGGCTTATTGAAACTTAATTGAAACAGTCCGTTTCTTTATTTTTTTGTTTTGTTATTCTACAGAAAAAAGTTGTGACTTTTCATGTGTGGCAGCTGGAAAACGTTGCCCCGTACTTCACATCAGTGGTTTATATTGTTCTGGTCCGTCGGGATCATTGAAGCTAGCACTATTAAGTGTTGAGAATTGAGTACCGGCTCATTGCCGGTGCTTAGGGGTGTGGAGGGATGTGATTATTCATTTCCTTAATGTACAGAACTGAATCACCGAGTCTGCCAATATTCCCTTGTACTTTTGTTTTATTTAATGCCTTTCCGAGGGTATCACTTTGTTTCGGATCTTGTTTTATACCAATTTACTTTTATTTAAGTACGATATCAAGATTTCGTGTTCGTAGATATTATTTGGCCAGAAAGTATTCATAGGAAAGTTACATTACCGGGACACGAAAGTTTCTAAATATCTTAATAGGTTTGGATATAAATTGTCAATGGCGACTAAATCCTGAAGATTTTTTCTCAGTTAAATTCAAGAACGAAATACAGATAACACTATTAATGAACTACAGATTTTCGACATGTTAGTGAAAGTTATTTTCCTTGATCCAATTCTATTGTTATTGCCTTTTTAATAATGTTCTTTTTCTTCAGTGAATAATTTCAAGTATACAAAATAATAACCAGATGAAGGAAACGATTAATATTGAATAAATTTCATTTTATTTTGTTTATACTGACAAGAGAAAATAATCATAGTTCATTGGTTCCTCAACGCCGCCCAACCATCCTGTGGTGATTTAACCGCGTATATCTAAATTCGAACGGCCTCGGCAGCTTCGCTTCTGGTCTGACACGCAGCCGTCGTCAGCCCCACATTCAAAGAAAGTATCAAACAAATAAACTGAAAATAATAGACTCAATTTTCAATGGGCAATATTGTTTGGCCAGTTAACCTGCCGGTGATATGGACAAAGCCATGCTTTTTTCCAAATCTCCGTATCGTGAAATCAGTACCTTTTTTCCAGTGGTTACCATCGTAAAAACACCTACTCAGTGGTTTAAATGAGAAACTGCATAGCTTTCAAAAGTGTTAAAGCTCGTCAATGATTGGTTGTTTAAAATTTCACGAGAACGAGACCTCCTATTTTACTTTCTAAAGTAAAATTAAACTAAATATTAGAAGAAGAAGAAGTCGTATCCTAATGTGTCGCGGTAATGAGAACCTGGCTCAGATGCAGAAATCAAAATTATAAATTATGTTTTTGTTTTAATAATATTTTGAAATTTTTGACTATTGCCATTGTGACCAAGTACCATTAAGACGACCAAATAATTTTTTGGATAATAATGATTACAAATGTTCTTGTTGTTATTCCAAAGCTTTTCACTCATTTAAGCTATTCATTTTCAATTGTAATGTACTTATGTACTTAAAGTTAAAAAACAACAACAACAAAAAAAACCCGAAAAAAAACCAAAACAAAAACACCCTCAATCCCTAAAAATTATAATCATGGGTAATTGCCACTGTTGCCACTACTTAAGTGAGATATGGATGGCAACATGTAGACTAATCGCAAATTAAAATTATATTTATTGTACAATAAATGAACTCTAAAAATCAACTACTTATTTTTTATTATACAGAACAAACTTATCATCATCATTTAATATTTGACATGTTCGTGTGTGCTATAACAAATTAATTTTAAACAAGATATTTGAAAATCGCAGCAAGATTTTATTAAGTTAATTGGAGATTTAAGTATAGCGTCTCCCACGTACCCTGTCCATTGCACGACATTTGTATATTTTGATATTATCAACTTGTAAGTATTCACCAAACTTTAACAATATTGCTGCAGTTTTTTATTTTGTTATCTAAGTATCTATTTTAGTCATTTATGGAGCTTCCTTTTTCTTGTTTCTGCACAATTTGTATGCATCATTTATTCAGTTGAATTACTCTAATTTCCTGAGAGAATTGAATTCTAATGAGTTTTATTTTTTGTTGTTACTTCTGTTTCGATGTTATGTTTTAAGAACCTTTAGGAAATGACTGCAATCTCACGACTTAATATTAGAAGAAAAAGAAGAAGAAGAAGAAGAAGAAGAAGAAAAAGATGGAGGAGGAGGAGAAGAAGAAGAATAAGAAGAAGAAGAAGAAGAAGAAGAAAAAGAAGAAGAAGAAAAAGAATAACAATAATAAGAAAAATAATAAGAAAAAGATAAGGAGAAGAACATTTTATTGACCTCAACAACATAGATTCTCGTCATATACATATACAAAAACATATTGTACATAAATCATGATATAAAATATCAAGTTCATAACTGCTAGAAAATGTTAAAGTCAAAATTTAACATTCGGCTTTCTTTAATACTTAAATTATTGTAATGGTTAGATTTTAGTCTTTATCTGGTCACTAAGATATTCTCCTGAATATGTCTTGCTTTTAGGGATTTGCACTATAAAAAAACACAAATAAACACATTTTTGCTATCGTCTTGTGTTGACCTATTGACTTTTTGCTTAAATGAGATGAACAGAAAGGCATTGGTTTTGTTGTCTTATTATAAAAGAATGATTGCCATATATATAAACTATATCTTAAAAATCGTTTATATACGCAGATTAAATATTTATGCAGAGATAATAAGAAACGTGCATATATAAAAGGTATTATAAGGGTATAATACAATAAAGGCACTTAACACTAGGAGAATAAAATCTACACTATTCTAAGGTATATTGCTAATAAACAGAAATATCGCTTTGTATTGAATAATAAAAGGGAATCAGCATAATACGATTCCTTGTTTGTTAATAAGGTTTAACAGGTAAAAGATTATATACATATCGATTATTGTGTAGAACACTGTCAATTATTGGAATACATCGAAAAATATTAGCATAAATCAATAAACTTGTAGTATTTATTTAAACATTTGATCAAGCAAGTCATAATAAGAATTAATGTTAACGTTTTGTTCAAAGAAACCTCAAAACGTTTTTTCATGAGTGAAATTTAGAAAATTACGTTTAAGGTTGTCTTTAATGTAAAATAAAATCAAATAACTTATTATTATGTTTTTATAACTAAGTAACACTAAGTTGATAAAATTGATTCGATTAAATGGAATAAAAAGAATACCATTAGAACGCCCAAAGAGACAAAATTTAAAATGTTGCAGGCTCGGTTTGATTGAGCCTGTGTATGGATGGCACTGGAAAGTGCAAGCTACCGTCCACACCCCCTAAGCAGAATTCAACAGTTAAACGGGAAAATGGTGGTATCTTGAATAGATTAGGTAAAAGAATTTGTTTTCAGTATTGCCCGTTTAGACAGCTTTTCTCGACAAACTTAACAAAAGTACATCAAAATAATTAGATATAGACGTATTTGATTTCAGCTTGTGTTAGGTAAGCTGCCACACACAGTAAGCGAGCAATATATTTTAATTAAAACGCTTCATACAAAAATTCTACTAAAGGTAATAATTAAATTTCCACGGCATGATAAATAAAAGGTTTGATCGCAGCCTAATGTTGTATTTCACAATGTCAATAACATCCTAAAACAATGTTTTCATGTACTTTTTTATAGAAGCATTAGACAAAAACATTTGCAAATACAAAACCAGATCTATTGTATATAATCTTCTGTCTTTGCAGACTCGCCTTATTACATTATTACTGTATGTAGAATAACAATTTCTACGATTATTTCATTGGTAATCATAACAATTAATTTCCTTAAAGATATTTGGAAGAACTTTTGTTCCTATTAAATTTGTTGAAAGACACCAAGATGTCTCTGCCACTCCGATAATTGATAATTATTCTTCAAAGGGAAACGCAAGGGTAAAAGATGAATACAAAGTCTTTGTAGCAATACTATGTTATGCTGTATATTAGAATGTCTTTTGATGATGATACAGTCTTTTGTTTTAGTCTTTCTTATTTCAAATAATGCATAAACATCCTGTGATGCCCTAACGTCGTTTTCAGTCAATTAAGTTATTTGTCCGTATTAATACAAGTCAACAGAGAACCATTATATATTTTGAATGCAAACGGTGAATATGTTGTTAACCAAATGTTTAGGAAAGTCTTATACCTGATCAGAAGCCACAAATGTAAAGAATCAACTCGAACACAGAATCATAAAATCGAATAGATTATTTTTGGAACCATTGGTACATTTCAGTGTTTTTTTAACATGATTATTTCATTGATAAAAAATCATGTGTTAAGTATTTTGTGTTATTATCAATTATGTTACCTGATTTACGTTAAGCGAAGTTATATCTTAATGAATTATCCGTTTATATTTGTACTGCAATCGTATATATCTAAAATATATTTGTTTTGTGTAGATAAATTCACGATTTTTCGAATATGTAGTTTTTGTAATTAAAATTTAAGCACGATTATCTGTAACGAAAGCCTTTTTATTAAATCGTTTATATTTTAATCATACAAATTGTGTATGATTGTGTTAAATTGTTTCTGAATGAATCATGTATGGTGCGGGGAACACTGGGTTTATGAAAAGTTCTAATAAAATCTTGGAAACTTCAGAGTACACTTATATATTAACAGAAGTCATTGATGCATATGTGCCTGAAATTGACAGAACAGTTAGAACAAGTTCCTTAACATCCACTTCTCAGCGACGTTCACATATAATCTAATAAAACTGTTTATTCACTTTTCTTAAAGACATCATGTATAATGATTAACAAGTGGAATTGAAGCCTAAAATGTTAAATATCCATTTTAAATGTTTACAAAACTTTACTGCTTCGGCTAAAAGGTGCTTACTTATGTAAATTCCTTAAAAAATACGAGTATTTGTAGATCAAATGAAAATTAGATATTAAACTAATAGTGATTTTACACCTACTTAAATGCAAATGCTCGGTAAAGTATTTAAAAAATAATATTAGAGGATCAGTGATTTTTTTACAAACTCATCAGTGTGGGTCCTAGGACTCGCTGAGCTATAAATCTATGAGTCCCAAAATTTAGCCGACTAATCTAAGTTACAAGGCTTAATATTGCTTTAGTGATATAAAAGGTATATTAACAATTGAATGAAGAAAAAATGAATTTGTCAGATTTCTACATTAATTACAATGCTTCTGATACTGAAATAATTCAAAACTGTCAAATGAATTTAATTAGTTTATTTCCATTAATTTAGTTTGAGATTAATCAAAACTTCATTTTCCTTAATATTTTATGCTTAATAATCTATAGTAAAGCACTCAATTTGGTATTTATGACCAAATTCCTGTCAGACAGGACTCCCTACTCAGAAAAAGTATGCATCCAAAAGATGCACATTATTTGAAACTTTGCATCCACAGCAAATTCAATGAGTCCTGGACTCGGGATGCAGAGGTAAAAAAATCACTGGAGGACATTGTTTAGTCAACACCGTAAACATTTGAGAGTTCATCTTTTTGGTCCTGCGGTATAATTTATTGTAATGCTTTAATTGTTAAAAATGGAATGACAAACTGTAGATAGCTACACGCCTTTTATGTCTCATGAACAAACTCGATATAATCATGTCTGCGATTTTAGCCTGATTTATTTTGCACGTACAACTACTATAGTAATCATTTTTCAAGGAACAGAAATATGAATAATATTAAAGAATATGATAAAATATTCGCATGTACATATATTTCTTTGAACGCAATACGTTTGATGTAGAATTGTTTTTAACCAAAATATACTGGCAATAACATTCAAACTAAACTATGCACGAATTTTATATACACTAAGTTGGTTGTATAGGTCATTTTTGTTTTTAATTTTGATTTGTATATTATTAGTTTTAGCGATCCTACACGAATCATAAAACTGAATAGAGGTTGGCCATACTTAACAGGTTTTTATCTGGCTTTACAATGAGTTTTAATCATTACAAGTAAAAACAAATTCAAATTTCATTTTGATAAAACATCATCACCCATCATATTTATATGTTATTTATCAATATTGTTTATAACGGCAATATGAAATTTCTGGAAAAGATAAGGTAGAGGTCTTCGAAGAACTGCAAACTTTTGCAGGCTATGTTTTGATTTAACCTGCACATGGACGGCAGTAGTAAATGCAGGCTACCTACCATGCATCTAGAACCGTCCTAAAACAGTCGTACACTTCGAAATTCCTCTATTAATACATATTACATCTTCCATTTCAATTATGTATTCATAAATAAATCAATTCCCCATTTTGAAATTATTCTTGACCTACCAATTGCACCAAAACACTGAAAGAAACCCGACATCACATTCTCAATAGCCATTTTACAGTTAAACGTCATATTGAACATTGTTCACTTCATGCTGGCTTGGTGCGTTTGTTGAATGCCACCCTTCCTTGTTGGTATGGAATTTTCATATGTTATGCTGTTGCTATGGTTTCAGAGGCTTCAGTGTCAATGTTGGGTGTTCTTTAGATGTTCTTTTAGAAATTTCAGAATTGTTTCATTCTGCAAACATGTTGATTTTATTGCGAAAACAGTGTGATTGGTTTCCTTTACATTATTCAAGGTATAAATGACAGACATGGTATTTTATTTATGAGCATGTTATAACATTAAGATATGTAGTGCTTGTATTTGAATACATAAACACGATGATTACAACAATAAAATTTGTATTGTACTGCGCCCGAGAAAAAAGTTGCATATTTGAGAGGGAAAACCGGTTCCCTTCATATACTGTATTAAAGATTCATCAAAAGTGATTAAATTGTTTCCTTTTAATCAAACGTTTTATACATTTTCGTTTTGTGTTGAGAATTAAATCAAGTTTTACTACATCGTTACGCAGTTAATTTCCATCCCTTCATTTTATTAACTTAGATTGTAAAGTTAAACTGTCAACTATTGCTCACAAAATTTGTAATAATCTGTTTCTATAATGTCTCATTGCAGAAATGTGTTCTCTTATTAGTTTATATCGATGATAATTAGAGTGAAAACATAACACGTCCCGTAGGTATTAAAGGGATGACTTAAGCTAATGTGATGTAATGTTGTATTTTTTTCATTTGATTCTTTCGAAATACTTTTCATAAAATTATTATATTTTCTTCATCATGTTAGGGAAAGTTTGTAAAATTATTGAAATTCAGAAATATGTAAATTATCAATAAACCAGATTGCTGACATGTTTATTGCAATTTACTGGTCTGACACATTTATGTAAATTTACGTCACATGTATGATAGCATGATTATTATCATTAATTTTATCTAAGACATTTATGTGAAGTTTTCTTATCTGAATATCTGTTTGACTTAAAGAAAGGAATAAACATGCCGCTAGCTTGTTAATCAGTCTAAATCGGACCATTTTGATTTATCAAATCGATAATTTCATAATTGATTATATGTATTTTCATTGGTTAAAATTTTCTTTTTTTAAGGGTAATTGTTTCATTAATTATTGAAACCTTTGTTTCAATTACTTTTGTATTAATAAAAGAGACAGAACTTTTTGAGATAGAACTATTCAGTCAGTCTGACAGAAAACATGTTATTATTTAAGTTTAAAGATTGGGCGCCGCAGTTTTCTGCGGTGCAATGTAATGTACATATATTGTTGTTTTAAACCGGTTGGAATTATTGTTATAAAAATGGATAAAAAGCTATATAATAAAAACGGAAAAATGGACTTACTGAGTTTGTAATATACTTATGACCAAAATGAGTATGACTTATACTTAAAATATACTTATGACATATGTTTCAAAATGTCTAATATTAGGTGACAGGTCTACCACAATTGTGTCTTATAACATGTCATATTATTTACTTGATATTTAATTTATCACGAATAGTGATAAAGTATTCAACTAACAGTTTAAAGATATAGAGGATATTTGTTTGTTTGTGTGTAAGATGAAATTTTATTTCATCGAGTGGGCTTTAAAAACAGTATTCTCACGAGTGGCGTAGCCACGAGTGAGAATACTGTTTTTAAAGTTCACGAGATGAAATAAAATTACATCTTACACAACAAACTAACAAATTTTCTTTTTATTTTATGCTAAAAAACAAGTTTAAACGAAATTTCCATAATATTAACATAAATATTAAAATCTGTTTCCCCATTGAGAGCCCCATTTCGTGCGAATTTCTCATTAAAAACAAGAAGTCTTGAGCTGAAAAATAAGTCCGACAATCAACATTAAATGACAGTGATATTATTTTTTTTTGTTTAAAAAATATGAATGATCGCTTGTTTTAATAATAAAAACAAACAATTCGTGTAGGAGAAAATTCAAACCATCCATCCATATTTCTGTTACCTACTGCGAATTTATATTAGACCTGGCTTTGTTAAATGTAAGCGGCAGCCATTTTTTAAAGTTGTGTATTTCACGGGAGGAAAATAATTTGTGTTTGATTCAGAGGGATATCATTTGGAATTGTTAGTCATACACCTTTTTAAAAGAAAGAAAACATATTTGAGGATTGAAACAGACAAAAATTAAGTGTTGACAGATGTGAAAACATGAAAAAAGCAGCTATGAAAATGGAAGACTTGGAACTTGCTCGGAACGCTGGGTTGGTTTACTTGTTCTACGAGCTGTAGCTGTCATTGCTTTTCAATTTTTCATAAAGCATACGGCAGTTATTACTCGTAGGATACTTTAATATGCCCAAATGTCATCAAGAGAAGGAATGTATTTTTCAGACTGTAAAAATGAAACAAAAAATTTAGAGACGAAATTTGGTGAAATGGAATTTGAATGAATAGAAGTAAGTTTTCTTCTTTTTATTACTTTTGACGTTTAAGGTATTTATCAATTTCAGCTTTCCTTTTTCTTTAAACAGCCTGACATTGTCTGAATTGTCAGCAAAAATAAAATTGAGGTACCACATGGGGAAAATTTTAAAAAAGTAGTTTCGTCATTGAAAAAAGTGAAATTATATTTTGATATTTTTCACTGTGAAATTACCAAATATAATTTTCACGGATAAATCAGTAATCCACTGAAAAGCATAAAATAAATACTATGCTCAAATTTGATTTTTAAAAATATTAATAATTGATACACAGTCTGTTTGTATGTATAGAATAAACATGTTTCGACTTATGTTATGTTTTGAATTTGACACACTATAGGTGGTCACAGTATGAATATATAGTGTCGTTAAAAAAACTGGCAGTTTTTTAAGAAAAGACCAACTTCACATGACTTGTAATAGAGAATGCAGCTTCCCATACATAGTCTATTCATTATTTTATTCAAATTAAACATGTTCAGTAAGAATTTAATGGCTTTCAATGCATTTCTAAGATAAAAATATTTTACCTAAAGATGAGCATAGTATATCTTTAAAAGGAAAAAAGAATCAGACCCGACAGAAAAAGCCGTTCAATATACAGTATTGAAGTAGTTCATCTCCATGGTTACCGCTTATCTTGCTCTCTTAATAATCCCCTATCGTAGATTTAATATAGTCTCTGCTACAGATAAGCCACTCTCAACAAATCTAACCGGAGAATTATTGTTTCTCGTGTGTGCAATTAATGTTAATTAAGTACCAAAATGTGTATGTTTCGCTCATTCAAATTCTGATTATTTTCATTTGAGTTCCATTTTTATCACTTACTCATTTGATTTTAAATTATTCTAATTCTTTAAGATTTTTGTTGAGATAATTTCGGCAGTTACATGTAACTGCTCCATTTTAATACTTTGATAGTTATTGTGTTAATATGAATACAATGAATGATTGATTGTTAATATGTTTATAAGAATGCAGCACCGGTCAGTATCTGACCACATAAGACCTTAAATGCAACAACAAGAAATGACAAAAATAAACGGAAAGTGCATAAAGAGCGGGCGGGGTTGGGTGTAGAACAAAGGAACTTCAACAGCAACCAAGAAACTCATTGGGACAACTGTGCGTCATTATATGAAGGAAACTTTTTTTATACTACAAGGTTACCAGACTTTATTAACATCGCAACTTATAGAGGAATGATAGATTTTAGAAACATATCATTTATTACATGTGTGACTTCGGCTAAAATCATATTAAATACAATCAAACAAGTGAACAACTTAACTAAAATATTAAATCAAAACCTATTAGTATATATAGTATTTTAATATCTGTCTGTATTTTCATCTTTTATTAATGAATAAAAATGCTATTTAATTGACAGTTTTATTGATAAATGTTTGCCCGTTTGTTACAATATACGGGTAACACGACATAAATGTACATCAATATGTTTTCCATCCATGAAAGTAATATCCAGTTATCTTTGAATGTTTTACCTACACAAGTCATGTTCATATCTTTACATATGCAGATACAATTTAACAAATATAACCATATTAAAGCATAAAAAATATTTGTAAAGTTTGCATTTTAAAACTTAAGGACAGCGTTTAAAAAAGATATTCCAAAATCGTTAGAATTCGATTAAATGCATATGGCTTGGAAAACGTCTAAAAATCTTTTGTTCAAATGTTACATTTGTAGTATCATTCATTTATTATATATATGCGCCAATAAATCTTTCAAGATGTTGTTTGTTTGAGAAAATGACTGTTTAATGAATTAACCGAAGGTTTCATGTTATAATGAAGAAAACAGATTTTTATTTTGATGTACACATGCAGAATAACACCAGTCAACGTATTTGATATATTGGTTAAGACATTAGATTCAATTATTGTAGCCTAAGCTGTCACTAAAATCACTTGTTTAAGGTCTGTAGATTATCATTATAACACGTTCTGTCAAATTTACTGTCCGGGCTTAACACTCATATGTCTCAATATTTACATAAAAAGATATATTTGTTAGACTTTAATTGTTTCTCTAATCAAATATATTTAAATATCAAATGAGCAGCTGTTGGTAAGACGAATAAAGAAAATAAAGACAAAGCTTTCAGGTGGCACCTGTAAAGTTAAATAATTGATCACTAACATGTCATGATTAGAAATGTAACGTTTTACTTAGTGCATGATGTTATAAAAACATTATACGCATCTATGTGTAAACTATCTACCCTTTTAAAGGGAATTTAGATAAAATAATTATGATATTTTGTATTTGAGTTAAATTTAAAGTGAATCGGTCCATACTATAAGATCAGAAGGTCAGTAATAAAATAAATAATTAACATATAGTATTAGACATAACAGGAAACACGAAATAATTAGATATGTATGTTTTCCTTGCAAGTGTGAGCTACATGACCTGCTATTACATAATTATGTTTACATATCAGACGATAAATTGTTCTTTAACAAAATATTATTACTCGTCATATAAATGTTCATACTTTACCTCTAAGAATTTTATCAATATCGTTATTCTCAAGGATTTTCTTATTTAGAATATCCAAATGATACAATTCAATTGTTTCTATCTATATTTGAAAAACAATTATGAAACATGTGCCGCTTGTAGACCAAGCCTTTCGAACACAAGATTATTGAAACATCAAAACTGGATCGACAGTATGCAACGTAGTTTTTCTGTGTAGACATTTTCACGTAAATGTTATTAGAACAGTACAGATTCTTTACAGACAATCAATCGTAAGTGTTCTATTAAAAGTTATTTGCTCCAATTACTCTTTAGGTTTGACATAAGATGATGTATCTCCTGATAATCGTCATGAAAAGGATAATCACATGAAAATTAATGAACGTTTTACATTATTTGATTAATTCCGAAGTATTGTAGAAAGCCAAGTGCTTGAAAGTGCATGGCCTAGTCGTTAACGCGTCAGACTAGTAATCTAACGAGTGTTGGTTGTGTTAGTCCTATTCATTCCTAAGAACTTCTTGGTTCGATAGTGTGCAATAAACCTATTTGTTTGACTTATTTTGTTGCTATGTGTAGCAATGTCTATAAATAAATCACATCAGTAAGTCGCTGCTGATATAAAGTATTACATTGATCTGTCATCTGTGAAAGAAAATCTTCACGATCTAATGGTACAATCAGACTGATGTGTCAATATTTGTGCCAAAATTTATACTTTTATACATTGGCCTTACTGACTGTATTTCTTTATTTTGTATCGAAAGTAGATATGGTTAACGGATGTTAGTTTAAACAGATATCCAACTTGGAAAGGAAAAAAAAACTATATATCATTTATTGTGTGTAATCAGTAAAGATCAGGCAAACCATATCTGTTTTGTTTTTGCCTTTTCAAAATGTTATATATGCCAAATTTGATTTATAGCGTTAGGTGAAAATCTAGAGAACTAAATGGCCCAACACTAACTTTGAATTTAATATTCTTTTATACTTGTACACTGAGTCATATTTATCAAAAGAGATGAATAAAATGTATTTAAATGAATGAAACGTTGAGTTCCACATGCAAATGATATGGGATAAAAAATACAAAACACGTATATACATTTCATTGTAGTCAGATGAATACTCAAGGCGACTCAATGTATTTTATGTTCATTTGTCACTGGCGTTAGTAGTTTAGAGAAAACATCAAACGAATGTGTCATCAAATGCTCTCAAGTTGTTTTGCGTTCAATCTAGGAAATTAATTTAAGTGCACAAAGGTTTGGAATTTCTCATTGGAAGATTTTTCTTATGGTATACCATTACATTCTTTAGGTTCATACTCTTGAGCAGGGCATTTCTTAAAAGAAGTATAAGACTTTAAAACTTTACAATGCTTGATTATTAATAACGCTTTGTGTTTTTGTAGAATAGGTAGCACCTCATACAGTAGTTTATGGTTCGAAAGGCAAAACCTGTATCTTTTTATTAAACAAATAAATACATTATGCAAAAAATCTGACGTTTGAAACAAACAATTATTGCTTTACAAAACCCGAAGTTTGAAGTAAATTGCTTTACAAAATCATTTTTAATATATTAAAATAAACATCATTTAAGTAGAAACAACAACAAAAAGTCTCCAAACCCCCATAAAAATAGATACATTTCGTTGACAAAATGGGTTTTATATCGACTCCCGTTCGTATTTTGGTGTCCAG
The DNA here is from genome assembly GCF_026571515.1 of Ruditapes philippinarum. Taxonomy (NCBI): domain Eukaryota; kingdom Metazoa; phylum Mollusca; class Bivalvia; order Venerida; family Veneridae; genus Ruditapes; species Ruditapes philippinarum. The sequence continues at coordinate 38,620 of NW_026859326.1, forward strand.
ACGACCAAAATGAGCTTTATAAGCTTATAATCTGTAAACTCATTGTGGCGAAATTGACAGTACATTTCCTATTTATACGTGAAACTCCGTCTTTCGGTCATCCGAACATCAACAGAATATCTACAAACATGGCTGTGACGCAGCACATGGTTTTGAACTTACAGTGGTGTGTGGCAAGCGGTTTGAAGTCAATGACCGCTTGACCACATATGCCCCAGAAATGTTATTAGTTGATGTATACGTCAATATCAATACGTGGAATATTTAAAGACAATTATATTATATATCTATATATATCTTTATATATTATATAGATAAAGATATTTACAATGACGATGTATAGCACTTTTTGTGTAACTCAACCATAGACTAATCGTATGTTTGTCGTACAGTTTGCACGATTCATCAAATAAAATTTAATGGTTGTTAAGTGTTCTGGTGAAGAAATTAATTTTTTTATGACGTTTGCATTGCATATTTTATATTAAATTATACAAACTTTACATTTGAGAAATGTTATAACTTCATGATTGTAAGTTTATAATCATAATTAGTTTTAAATAGAATCTTATTGCTAAGCTTATGTTTCTCGATTGGTTACAAGGCGATTAATTATAAAACGTTGTCTAAATTTAAATTTTCGAGTGAAAAAAGTAACTTTGTGAAACGTTACTTAAATATTTCTTGGTACAATCAATCTAATTTAACAGATTGTGTAGACCGATAGCCAAATAAATAACATACAATAAGTCGCCATAAGTATACAGGATCCACTTGATATGTCTTCTATGATTAATTGTTATGAAAGAAAATCTTTGGAACCTAATGGTACGATCTGTCTGATTTGTCGATGTTTATGTCAAGATTTATAGGTTTATATAGAAACTTTACAGACAATATTTGTTGGGTTTGTATCATACAGTAAGTTATGATAAATGGATAAAGGTTAACAAAGGTTAAGCCTTTAAATTCAATCAATACACGTTGTTCATTAGGTATGGAACTAGTATTTTTCTTTTAGAAAAAGTTTACATGATCTTGTTCAAAATATTGAATGTTCACTTTTCAAAATAAAAATTCAATGAGACTGTGATATTTTTATGGCGCATAGATCAAAAAACACAAATGCAATAAGTTATTACGTAAAAGTATGTTTCTGTCTAAGATGCAAAATGTGATAATCAGTGATAATAAAAAAATGTCTAAAAAAGTGGATGTCATATTTATCCAATTATTAACATTGAGTTTTATCGGATTCTATTGCAAAAGACATTGTCATATTTTAAGCACAAAACAATATATTTCATACAAACTTTCTTAATCATGAAGATATTTGTGATGCTTGTAATTGAAAACATTAAGACGATGATTAAAACAACAAAGCTAGCAATTTACTGCTTTCAATAAAAGCTACACTCTCAGTTGAATTCAGTTAAATTTAGTTCTTCATATGTAGTTTTTAAACTGATAATACGGTATCAAACTATTAGCATTTAATATTAAAACAGAATCCCTAAAAAAGCCGGGAAAATGTAAATGTTACTGGCTCGGTTTGATTGACTCTGTTCTTGGAAGGTAGTGGTAAATTGCAAGCGACTGTCCAATGTTTAATATAATCAATTATCTATAATGTACAACGTATGTTTGTTTTGCATTTGTCATTCCTATCAATGAGCATTTGTGCCGAAAGAATTCAAGGAATACAGTCCAGATGTCATTAAGACATTTTACTCTGACTATGAACATAGCTGTATCACAATTTATTTTTTTATCTTATTATTATTACTTTTTTATTATTTTTTTATCTTATCTTAATCCGAGGAAAACTGATGGAAATTTTGCTTTTAATTAGAACTATTGTATCCATTTTATTCCAAAGTTACGAATAATTTCCCTTTAATGGTTGCTTATCCTTATTATGACTCTTGACATGTTGATATAATTAAAATAACTGAGTAGTTTATACTTATAATATTTTCAACTAAACTGTAATTATTTCTCAACATCTAAGCCGAGTAAAAGAATCTTAATCTTCTCATAAAGGTAACGGATTTCATTTCAGCTGACATTGATTTTTGTTTCTAAACTTCATCGTTTAGTTTACAGGTGATAGACATGTAAGCAAACTGGGACATCTAATTTACTAAAATAGCTTCCCTTGCGAGAACAGATTGGGTTTACGAGGCAAATGATACATATAAACATATACACTTACACAACAAAATAACCTTTGACAGCAGGCAATTGCAATGTATTTAAGCACACTGTTAACATATTATCTCTATGTAAATGATAAGATATTATTATAAACAATAAAGTTAATTGAATCTAGCTTCTTTAGCTTGTACACTTAACAGTTACGTCTTCTTGATAGTTGTGTTATTGTCAGAATTATTTTGTTTTGTATTTGTATTCTCAATATTAGAATGGTATTGATTTTATTTTGTTTAAGTACATTCTAGAAAGGAAGATAATTGTTGAGTTTTTGACTAGAACAATATTTAAACTTTATTTTTGATGAACAAGCTGAACCATACCGAACCAACCTGCAACATTTTCAATTTTTATCGTTTTGGGCGTTCTTTAGGTATTCTAAATATTTAAAAGTAAATATTCTATTTAAATTTATACTACGCATTACGTTAATTGAAACAACGACAAATTTATGTGCGACATATTTGCTTAGAAAATATGTACTTAATATCACAAATAGACAACAATTCTTATAAAAAATACTGGTATAAGCGGCTTTCTTAACACGAAATCATCAAACTACTAATCAGATGGTAAGGCACTGATGTGTCACGCATGCCATTACGTAGTTTATTATGATTTCTTGCTCCTTTTCTTTTATTTTATTTATCTTCTATTTGTTATACGTGTTATTTACCAAGATGTTAAAGAAATCAGAAAGAATACCCGCTTCTTCGATAGCTGGAAAAAGTGTTTATAACATAAACTTTCTTTACATATAAACATTTTCTCTGCTGTACAAATGTTATTGACAAAATAATATAGAAAGAAATCAAAATATCTCTACGTTTCTCCCATCTACCTATGGAAGTCCAGATTGTTGGCAGAAGGCCATCTTAAATCAAGTTGACTTCCTATAAAGTTTACAGGAAAGAACAGAATATGAGAAAATTTCATCGGTTCAGCTGTTTGCATTAAATAAGAAATAAAACCTTTATAAGTACTTGGTTGATTTTATAGTATCAAGTGTCCATTAATTTCTAATTGCAATATTTCATATGTGATTCTTTAAATAGTACTGTCAATATAGCATATTGTTAGAAACTATATAACGTCAAAAGTAAAAACACATTAAAGAGCTACCTTAATAAATACTGTAAAAAAGTTTTTTTTATTTGATACATAAATACATTTTATTAGAAACAGCTATAGCATATCAAATGTATTATTCTCTATTAGAGTATATATATGTGAGTGTTGCTTTTGGAGAGAAAACTTGACGAAACGTGCAATAATGAAAATCTACAACCCTTAAAGAAGTAATTTTAGTGACAGCTTAGAGAAAATTGATTAAATCTAAGTCTTTGCATATGTTTTAAATGCATTGACTAGTGTAATTTGCATTGGTACGTAATTTGCATTGGGACGTAAAAATCAGTTAAATTATGTTTCAATTCAACCACAAGTTATCACCTATGATTTTCTGTAGCATTTTATAACAATATCGTTAAATATTCCTACTACTACAGATTTATAAACTGAAACAATAATTAAGAAACACAAATATCATTTTCAAGAGGACTTTAGAGTCACCAGAATTGTTGAAACAGAAATGCATATAGAACTTTCTATTACTATGTTATATATATCTATATAACATAAATGCAATTGAAAATTTTTAACATGTGGTATATAAAATACTATAGCGTGATTGTTCACAGTTTCATAGTCTCCGAAATTCCAAGAGTAACTCCCACGGTTATCATAAAACTGTATTGCTCATTCTGCTTATGGTAAAAATAATCAGTTTGATAAATTTTTTTTTTATGTTGGCGCGTTTCGTGAGGTTGTCATATATTCGTATTGTCTCGAGTTTGACATATCTTATATTACTAGCATCATCTGGCAGACTTTAACATAATACCGTATAACCAACACTTGGGATCGCTTGAGAATTAAACAAGGTGGAAAAGTGTAGTGGAAAATCTTCTAAGATTTAAAGAAAGGTTTAAATATTCAATATTCAAGTTATAATGGTGTGTGCGACTAATGATTGTTTTTGCCGTATTCAACTGCGTGTCTAACGTACTAAGGCCAAATTTTGCATATCTTGTCTTTTTGATAATAAACGTTGAATGTAAGTGTGCCGTTTACAATATGTAAATAGCTTCTTTGTTCAGTTGACAGTATTTACTTTGAAATACATTTTCAATCGTTTCTTTAAAATGAGCTTGAATTCGGAGGAATGCTGCTTTAACTCATAATAAAGATATCAATGACACTCCTTTGAGGAATAAGGACATTTTCATTGAATTCTTGAACATGCTTCGCTGTGACACACAGAGTATTTCTTATTTGTCATTTCTTGTTTGTCTTTATTGTGTGACTTATCGCAATAGCAGAGATGGATTTTTGTCAAACAAGAGAGTGACATTTGTGTGACTTGTAAGAAGACTACATTATTTGATTACTTAACAGACATTTTGCAAATGGCTGTTTTACCTACACCAGTAAAGAAAAGGTAGGGGGTGCGAATTCGTAACTAAGTGTGCTTTCATCGTTTATAAATGGGTACAAATAAATTTAAGACAAAAGTAAGCGATATAATAAAACTATAAGACAGAACCCAATTATTTCTAGATTGTCCCTTGGAAAACTGTGTTATGGCCTTTAGCTTTACATTACTGAGCTTAAAAGAATGTATGTTAAATTCTTTTACGCACTTATACTAAATCTAATGTTGGATACAATCATTTACAAGTTTAATGTTTTTCAAACCAAGTTTATTAAATTGTTTTTTTTTTGTTTATTAAATCTGTTTTATACGAAGCAGCAGGACATGCGTAGTTGCATTTAATCAAGTTCTATGTTATTTACTAACATGTTAAAGATATGTTTCACTGCACTAATGAGGTAACTTGAATTCAGTTTATGTGTTTTTGCTGCTGGTTTGAAACACAGATAACACACTTTGTTTTAAGAAATGCTAATAACTGTGTATTAACTATATTTCATTCAAAATAAAAAAAAATTATAACAATTCGATGATATGATTAAATGAAATGAAATATCTATGCGTTGCTTTATCATTATGTGGTGTTCATAACTAAAAGGGGGAAAGATCAAAAGAAGAAAGTAGATATATTTAAACATATCCTAAAAATTAGCATCCTGACATGACATATATTTTAACCAATAAATAAATTTCAAAATAAATAACTAAATAACAATTTTTATACAGAAATAAACAAGATAAATTTTACAAGATTTTTCAATTAACTGTAGATCTCCTAAAAAAATTAATTATCTTGTATCCCCAAACTTATTCAAATATTTTATTTTAAAAACAATTGAAACATTACACGCATGCACAAGAAATGAATGTTTTAAGTTTGTAATATCAGAACAATGGACACCTTTTAAATTTTTAATTTGTACTTGGAATTTGTCTTTAGATAATTTCTAGCGTCAGCTTTAGAGTCCCTAAATATACAAATAATACTGTAAACAAAAAATAACAAAATAAGAAACAACAACAACAACACGAAACATTTAGATGTTATGAACACGGAAAAAAGGGATTAGTAGTTTTCGGAAACTGGGTTGCCTTACTATCGTATTTATTTTGTATTTTGTATTTTATTGTGCTTCCGTACTTAATAAAGAAATAACTTGCTTTATAAAAACATATTTGTCCTAATCAAGTTATTGAGTAATTTCTCAATACAATGTACATCTAATACAAAAGATTAAAACAAACTCTAAACCACCAGGTCTTCGTGAAGCTCGTAAATGTTTTAACCAAAAATGGTTGTACTCCAAAGACATTTAACAAAACAAAAATATAGTTACAATATCATTACAATTATTAATTACAATGCCTGTTTTCAGAAAATATAACAATATCACGAAAGATTGAATGTTCTTTGCCTTTAAATGGAAATATACCACTGTTTCCTCCTAGGTATAAATTATAATTGCAGTATTATGACTGACAAGGGAGTTAACACGGAGAGAAACGAGACTTACCAGAACTATTGGATGTACTTTTAACAAATATAATGCAATATAAGCGAAGACTGGACTACCTTAAATGGCTTGCATATTTCTTAATTGCATGCGCTATTTGCTTTTAACATTATATTATTAATGTGATTATATATAAGTATTATTTGAAACTTTCATAATTATGTAAAGATAGCTTGATAATTAAAATATTAAAATCAAACAAACTAAAATAAAAAAACAAAACATTATCCATTCTACAGATTTTAATTGGTTATTCATTCAGCTTTCCTTTTGTAATTTGGTGCCAGTAGACTGTTTAAGTCAGATGTAAAACTTTACAACAATTGTTAGCAGACGCTGACAATTATCAACTGCATAAGAAATATGATGCTGTATGGAATTGTTTGCGGGTCATTTATCATATACTTGCCAAACAATACACATAACTCATAAAATATACATATGCGCCAGTACATCTTGCAAGATGTTGTTTTTTTAAGAAAATGACTGTTTAATGAATTAACCGTATGTTTCAAGCTATAATGAAGAAAACAGATTTTTTATCTAATGTACACATGCAGAATAACAACAGTCAACGTATTTGATACATTGGTTAAGACATTAGATTCAATAATTGTAGCCTAAGCTGTCACTAAATTCACTTGTTTAAGGTCTGTAGATTATCATTATAACACGTTCTGTCAAATTTACTCTCCGGGCTTAAAACTCATATGTCTCTATATTTACATAGAAAGATATATTTGTTAGACTTTAATTGTTTCTCTAATCAAATAAATTTAAATATCAAATGAGCAGCTGTTGGTAAGACGAATAAAGAAAATAAAGACAAAGCTTTCAGGTGGCACTTGTAAAGTTAAATAATTAATCACTAACATGACATGATTAGGAATGTAACGTTTTACTTAGTGCATGGTGTGATAAAAACATTATACGCATCTATGTGTAAACTATCTACCCTTTTAAAGAGAATTTAGATAAAATAATTATGATATTTTGTATTTGTGTTAAATTTAAAGTGAATCGGTCCATAATATAAGATCAGAAGGTCAGTAATGAAATAAATAATTAACATATAGTATCAGACATAAGAGGAAACATGAAATAATTAGACATGGATGTTTTCCTTGCAAGTGTGAGCTACATGACCTGATATTACATAAATATATTTACATATCAGATAATAAATTGTTCTTTAACAAAATATTTTTACTCATCATATAAATGTTCCTACTTTATCTCTAAGAATGTTATCAATATCGTTATTTTCAAGGATTTTCTTATATCAAATATCCAAATGATACAGTTCAATTGCGTCTATCTATATTTGAAAAAAAAGCAATTAGGAAACATGTGCCGCTTGTAGACCAAGCCTTTCGAACACAAGATTATTGAAACATCAAAACTGGATCGACAGTATGCAACGTAGTTTTTCTGTGTAGACATTTTCACGTAAATGTTATTAGAACAGTACAGATTCTTTACAGACAATCAATCGTAAGTGTTCTATTAAAAGTTATTTGCTCCAATTTCTCTTTAGGTTTGACATAAGATAATGTATCTCCTGATAATCGTCATGAAAAGGATAATCACATGAAATTTAATGAACGTTTTACATTTTGTGATTAATTCCGAAGTATTGTAGAAAGCCAGGTGCTTGAAAGTGCATGGCCTAGTCGTTAACACGTCAGACTAGTAATCTAATGAGTGTTGGTTGTGTTAGACCTATTCATTCCTAAGAACTTCTTGGTTCGAGAATGTGCAATAAATCTATGTGTTTGATTTATTTTGTTGCTATGTGTAGCAATGTCTATAAATAAATCACATCAGTAAGTCGCTGCTGATATAAAGTTTTACATTGATCTGTCATCTGTGACAGAAAATCTTCACGGTCTAATGGTACAATCAGACTGATGTGTCGATATTTGTGCCAAAATTTATACTTTTATACATTGACCTTACAAACTGTATTTCTTTGTTTTGTATCGAAAGTAGATATGGTTAACGGATGTTAGTTTAAACAGATATCCAACTTGGAAAGGAAAAAAAAACTATATATCATTTATTATGTGTAATCAGTAAAGATCAGGCAAACCATATCTGTTTTGTTTTTGCCTTCTTTTCAAAATGCTATATATGCCAACTATGATTTATAGCGTTAGGTGAAAATCTGGAGAACTAAATTGTCCAACACTAACTTTGAATTTAATATTCTTTTATACTTGTACACTGAGTCATAATTATCAAAAGACATACATAAAATGTATTTAATTGAAAGAAACGTTGACAAGAGTTCCACATGCAAATGATATGGGATAAAAATACAAAACACGTATAACGTCCTTGTTGATACATTTCATTATAGTCAGATGAAATACTCAAGGCGACTCAATGTATTTTATGTGCAGAAGTCATTGGCGTTAGTAGTTTAGAGAAAACATCAAATGTGTCATCAAATGCTCTCAAGGTTTTTTGCGTTCAATCTAGGAAATTAATTTGAGTGCAAAAAGGTTTGGAATTTCTCATTGGAAGATATTTCTTCTGGATACCTTTACATACTTTAGGTTCATGCTCTAGAGCAGGTCATTTTAAAAGAAGTATAAGACTTGAGTTTCTCATTCTATCGTTAGTTTGGAACTATACAAAGCTTGATTACTACAGCGCCTAATAACGCTTTGTGTTTTTGTAAAATAGGTAGCACTTCATACAGTAGTTTATGATATGAAAGGCAAAATCTATCTCTTTTCATACAACAAGTAAATATATTATGCTCAAAATCTGAAGTTTGAAACTACCGATAATTGCTTTATAAGATATTTTTTAACATATTAAAATAATAATTATTTATGTAGAAACAACAACAAATACCTCAAAAACTGATATAGAAATAGCTACATTTCGTTGACAAAATCGGTTTTATATCGACCGCAGTTCTTATTTTGGTGTCACGACGACCAAAATGACCTTTATACGCGTAAAATCTGTAAGCTCATTGTGGCGAAATCTTGAGTACATTTCCAATTTATTCGTGAAACTCTGTCTTTTGGTCATCCGAAAATCAACAGAATATTGGTTTTGGTTTTGAATTTACAACGGTGAGTAGCGAGCGGTTTGATGTCAATTACCGCTTGGCCACGTATGACCCCAGAAATGTACCTTATTGTGCAATAGGCATTAGTTGATGTACATTTGTAATATCGATACGCGGAATATTTACAGACATGTAGATTATATCAAAGATATTTACAATTACGATGTATAACACGTTTTGTGTAACTCAACCAGAGACTAATCGTATGTTTATCGTACAGTTTGTTCATGTTTCATCAAAATTACATTAAATGATTGTTAAGTGTTCTGGTGAAGAAATAATTTGTTATGACGTTTGCATCGCCTATTTTATATAACATTATAGAAACATTACTTTTGTATTTGAACAGTGTTATAACTTCATGATCGTAAGTTTATAATGATAATTAGTTTAAGTTAGAATCTTATTGCTAAGCTTTTGTTTCTCGATTGGTTACAAGGCGATTAATTATAAAACGTTGTTTAAATTCAAATGTTCGAGTGAAAAAAGTAATTCTGTGAAACGTTACTTAAAAACATTTCTTGGTACAATCAATCTATTTTAACAGATTGTGTAGACCGATAGTCAAATAAATAACATACAATAAGTCGCCATAAGTATACAGGATCCACTTGATCTGTCGTTTATGATTAATTGTTATGAAAGAAAATCTCCGGGACCTAATGGTACGATCTGTCTGATTTGTCGATGTTTATGTCAAGATTTATAGGTTGATATAGAAACTTTACAGACAATATTTGTTGGGTTTGTATCATACAGCAAAGTTATGATTAACCGAAAAAGGCTAAGAAAGGTTAAATCTTTAAAGTCAATCAACACATACGCTATCACAAGTACGCGTCTTTATAATTAGGTATTTCTTTTAGAAACAGTTTACAGTATCTTGTTAAATATCTTGTTTTAGAAGCATTGGGTCATGCAAAAATATAACTTTGGTGATTTTCCTTTTTATTTATTATAATACTTGTGTTACATTGTAACATAAATGATATCTGATACAGCTTTTTGTCAAGTTATTGTGATTTATATGCAAGATAAAAATCACCCCATTCTTAATATACATATAATGTTTACCTTTCACAATAAAAAATTAATCAGACTTATATATTTTTAAATGGAGCATAGATCAAAAAACAAAAATGTAATACATTATTACATAAAAGTATGTTTCTGTCTAAGATGCAAAAAGTGATAATCAGTGATAATAAATAATGTCTAAAAAGGGGATGTCATATTTATCCAATTATCGGATTCTATTGCAAAAGACATTGTCATATTTTAAGCACAAAACAATATATTTCATACGACCTTTCTTAATCATGAAGATATTTGTGATGCTTGTAATTGAAAACATAAAGACGATGATTAAAACAATAAAGTTAGCAATTTACTGCTTTAAATAAAAGCTACACTCTCAGTTTGATTCAGTTAAATTTGGTTCATATGTAGTTTTTAAACTGATAATACGGTATCAAACTATTAGCATTTAATATTAAAACAGAATTCCTAAAAAAGCCGGGAAAATGTAAATGTTACTGGCTCGGTTTGATTGACTCTGTTCTTGGAAGGTAGTGGTAAATTGCAAGCTACTGTCCACAATTATGTTGAATACAATCTATAATGTACAACGTATGTAGTTTGCATTTGTCATTCCTATCAATTAGCATGTGTGCAGTAAGAATTCATGGAATGATACATATAAACATATACACTTACACAACAAAATAACCTTTGTCAGCAGACAATGTCAATGTTTTTAAGCATATTGATAAAATATTATCTCTATGTAATTGATAAGATATCATTATGAACGGCATTTAGCTTCTTTAGCTTGAACACTAAACAGTTACGTCTTCTTGATAGTTGTGTCATTGTCGGAATTGTGTCTTTTGTACTTGTATTCTCAATATTAGAATGGTATTGATTTTATATTGTTTTAGTACATTCTAAAAAGGAAGATAATGGTTGAGTCTTTGACTAGAACAATATTTAAACTCTATGTTTGATGAACAAGCTGAATCAAACCGAACCAACATGCAACATTTTCAATTTTTATCGTTTTGGGCGTTCTTTAGGTATTCTTAATACTTAAAAGTAAATATTCTATTTAAATTTATATTATGCATTACGTTAATTGAAACAACGACATATTCATTTCTGTACGACTTATTTGGTTAGAAAATATGTACTTAATATCACAAACAGACAACAATTCTTAAAAAATAGTGGTATAAGCGGCTTTCTAGACACGAAATCATCAAACTACTAATCAGATAGTAAGGCACTGATGTGTCACGCATGCCATTACGTAGTTTATTATGATTTTTTGCTCCTTTTATTTTCTTTTATTTTATTTATCTTCTGTTTTCAAATCATATTTGCAAGAAGTGTGTTATTTACCAAGATGTTAAAGAATCAGAAAGAATACCCGCTTCTTCGATAACTGGAAAAAGTGTTTATAACATAACCTTTCTTTACATATAAACATTTTCTCTGCTGTACAATGATATTGACAAAATAATATAGAAAGAAATCAAAATATCTCTACGTTTCTCCCATCTACCTATGGAAGCCCAGATTGTTGACAGAAGGCCATCTTAAATCAAGTTGACTTCCTATAAAGTTTACAGGAAAGAACAGAATATGAGAATTGTTTTATCGGTTTTAAGAAATAAAACCTTTATAAGTACTTGGTTGATTTTAAAGTATCAAGTATCCGTTAATTTCTAATTGCGATATTTCATAATTATGTGATTCTTTAAATAGTACTGTCAATATTGCAGAATGCATATGATTAGAAAGGTAAAAACACATAAAAAAGCTACCTTAATAGATACTGTTAAAGAGTTTTCATTTGATACCTATATGCATTTATTAGAAAAAGCTAAAGCATAACAAATGTATTATTCTCTGTGAGAGTATACATATTTGAGTGTTGAGTTTGGAGAGAAAACTTGACGAAACGTGCAATAATGATAATCTACAACCCTTAAAGAAGTATTTTTAGTGACAGCTTAGCGAAAGATAATTAAATCTCAGTCTTTGCTTATATTTTAAATGCATTGGCTAGTGTAATTTGCATCGGTACGTAATTTGCACTGGTACGTGAAAATCAGTTAAAACATGTTTCAATTCAACCACAAGTTATCACCTATGATTTTTAGTTACATTTTATAACTATATCGTTAAATATTCCTACTAGTACAGATTTATAAACCCTTAGCACGATGTGAAACAATAATTAGGAAACACAAAATCATTTTCAGGAGGATTTTAGAGTCACAAGAATTATCCAAACAGAAATGCATATAGAACTTTCTTTCACTATGTAATATATAGCTATATTACTCAAATTAAATTGAAAAATTTTAACATGTAGTATAGAAAATACTATTGCGTGATTGTTCACAGATTCATAGTCTCCGAAATTCCAAGAGTAACTCCCACGGTTATCATAAAACTGTGTTGATCACTCTAGTTATGATAAAAAATATCAGTTTGATCAATTCAAAACTTTTATGTTGGCGCGTTTCGTAAGGTTGTCATATTTTCTTATAGTCTCGAGTATGACATATAATATATAATTAGTATCGTCTGGCAGACTTTAACATAATACCATATGTTTTGACCAACAATGAATCGCATGAGGGTTGAACACATCTGCGGATGTTTCTAAATTCAAATTTTGCTATTTCTTGCTTAAATGTTGAATTCTGCTTAAACCGGTGCTACGGGGCGTGGACGGTAGTTTGCACTTTACAGACCGGTCCATAAACAGGCTCAATCAAACCGGGCCTGCAACATTTTCAATATTGCCTTTTGGGCTTTCTTTAGGGATTTTTATTTTCTCTATTTTTGACTATGTCAAAACAATTTCATAACACATATGACCTATTGTTTTAGCGCAAGCATAGTTGATATATCTTAAACGTACAAATTTAATATGGTCAAAAGAATATAAACGTCTTAGGGTTGCAAGACAAATATCAACTTTAAAGATGCATCCCCCATATAGGCCAAAATAGTTCGATAAATCAAAGTTGAGAAAAATGTTCTAAGATTTAAAGAGAGGTTAAAAGGTTAAATATTCAAGGAATAATGGATGGTATGTACGAATTATGACTGTTTTTGCAGTATATATCGCAATTTTTCAACTGCGTGACTTACGTACTAAGGCCAACTTTTACATATCTTGTTTTTTGAGAATTAACGTTGAATATTAGTATGCCGTTTACAACGTGTAAATAACTTTCCTTGTTCATTTGACAATATTTTACTTTGAAATACATTTTTAAACGTTTTTTTTTTAAAAATTAGCATAAATTCGGAGGCATGCTGATTACACTCATAATGAAGATATCAATGACATTCTTTTAATTAATAAGAACATTTTCATTAAATGCTTGAACATGCTTTGCCGTGACAATCAGAATTTTTTCATTTGTCATTTCTTGTTTGTCTTTATTTTGTGACCTATCACAATAACAGAGATGGCCTTTTGTCAAACTAGAGAACTAATTAGAACAAATGACATTTGTGTTACTTGTAAGAAAACTACATTATTTGATTACTTAGAAGTATTTTTGCAAATGGCTGTTTTACTTACACCAGTAATGAAACGGAAGGGGTGCGATCTCGTAACTAAGAGTGCTTTCATTGTTTATAAATGAGTATGAATGATTTAAGACACAAGTTAGCGATATAGACACAACCCAATTATTGCTAGATGGTCCCTTGAAGAACTGTGTTTTGGCTTTTATCTTTACATGTCTGAGCTCAAAAATGTATGATAAATTCTTTTGCACAGTTACATTAAATCTAATGTTGGACACAATCATTGACAACTTTATAGCTTTTCAAACTAAGTTTATTAAATTGGGTTTTTGTCTGTTTTATACGAAGCAACAGCACATGCGTAGTTGCATTTAATCAAGTTCTATGTTTTTTACTAACAAGTTCAAGAAGTCATCTAGATAAATTTCATCGTGGTAAGAGGTTACTTAAATTAAGTTTATGTGTTTTTTCTATGTATGTTTATGTGCTGGTTTACAACACAGATAACACACTTTGATTTAGTATAGATGACAAGCTTAAAGTAGATCTGCGGTAGTTGATCTGTCACCAAATTTGAAGTTATTAATTGTCTATACAAAACACCCAAGAGAACTAAATGACAAAATATTAAAACGATAATACTCAGTTCTCACAGGAAATTAAAATAATTAAAATGTAGCCTATAAATTGTAGAATCGCAGGAGAACAGAAATGCACACGTAATAGAATATAATATTTAGATAAAATAATTGATTTAAACATTGCTTAATGATAAGAGTAATCATTGAAACTATTAAGATAATTCAAATTATTATCGTCTAACACAATTATTTTAGGGAAGTGAGTGGTTTATTAATCAAGGTTAAATGTGTTTCATATTCTATTGAAAATGAAATGCATGTAATAATGGAATTATGCCACTTATTAACTACAATGTCAAAACATGAAAAGTTTATATACTTATTTGCCCACCAGGACACTCATATAATAAAATTGCTCGCAAAAACCAGCTGTGATATTCTTAAATATAGAAACAACATGTTGTATAGTAAGAATACTAATTAAATTGTAACCACCACTATTGTTTGAATATACAATAGCACAATTTTTAACACGTTTTTATGGTTTTGTTAATACAAGTACAATTTAAAGATGTTTATAAGCGACCTGAAAATTATTATTCTTAAAGAAGTAAGGTTTTGTAATTAGGACTAAATAACTTATTTTGACTAATTGTACAAGTACATGTATACATTTTAACTGTATCATATGGTTTTTAGTAATTAGTATTTTACAAGCTTCATTTAGCAATATATATAAATCATATTTTACAGGTACTTTAAAAAAACATTTTTTATCCTTTAAGCCACTTTGTACTTGATTTAGTGACAAGTAGGTTTCTTTTATGTATGAACGATTTTCTTGTCTCTTGTAATTTTTAAATAAAATGGCTGTGTACATTTCTTATGATATTGAGTGTTTGTAATATACTATACGTACATAGATGAGACACAAATAAACAAAATATATATATTCTATTGAAAGTTATTTTTGAAATGCGTCGAGGATCAAATTTACGAGAGTGATGAAATGATTCATGGAAATGAAATATCTTTGCATTGCTTTATCATTATGTGGTGTTCATAACTAAAAGCAGGAAATATCAGAAGAAGAAAGTAGATAAACTAAATATATCCTTAAAAATTAGCATCCTGACATTTATTATAACAAAATAAATAAATTACAAAATAAATAACTAAATAACAAATTTAATACAGAAATAAACAAGAGACATTTTACAAGATATTCGAATAAACTGTAGATCTTCTTAAAATAATTGGATATTGTAATTATCTTGTATTTTATCGGAAGTTATTTTAAGCAGAATTAATTTAAATATTTTATTTAAGAAATTGTAACATTACATGCATGCACAAGAAATGAAATTAACAAGTTTGTAATATCAGACCAATGGACACCGTTTTTTTAAAAGAATTTGTCTTCAGATAATTTCCAGCATGAACATTAGAGTTCCTAGATACACATAGAATACAGTAAAAAAGACAACAATAAAAAACAACAACAACAAAACAAAAACACGAACCCTTAATGTTGAATGAACACACAACAATAGGGATTAGTAGTTGTTTTCGGAAACTAGGCTGTATTACTGCCGTATTCTTTTTATGTTGTATTTTATTTTGCTTGTATATCTAATATACTAGTAAACAATTAAAAAAGCCTAAACCATCAGAGGTCTTCGTGGAGCCCGCAAATGTTTAAACCCAAAATGTTAATACTGCAAAGGCATTTAACAAAACAATATAACAGTTACAATATCATTTGAATTATTAATGACAATGCCTGTTTTCAGAACATATAACAATATCACGAAATATTGTATGTTCTTTGCCTTTCAATGGAAATATACAGCTGTTTCCTCCTAGGGATTAATTATAGTTGCAGTTTTATGAATGGCAAGGGAGTAAAACGGCTTTTTGGAGGAAAGTAGACGTAACAGAACTATTGGATGTACTTTTAACAAATAAAATGCAATGTACTAGGCTAAAATAAATTTCCTTGAATAGCTTGCCTATTTTCTTAATATAATGTGCTATTTCCTTTGAACATTCTTATATTAATGCGCTTATATATAAGTTTTATTTGAAACTTTCATATGTGATAAGATAGCTTGATGAATTAAAACAATTATAATCAAACAAACTAGAAAGAACATTATTTTTCCATTCTATAGATCTTTTTTGTAGATTTCCTTTTATAATTTGGTACCAGTAGACTGTTAAAGACAGAAGTAAACCTTTAGAACAATTGTTACCAGACGCTGACAATTATCAACTGCATTGGAAAGCTAGTACTATATGGAATTGTTTGCGTGAAATATATCATATACTTGTCTTAAGCTTCATGATGCATATAGCAATTGTTATAGTTCTTTGATGCTACAAGTCAATGAAAGTATAAAATCACAAAGTCATAAATACCATGACCCACATAGTATCCTTCTGAATGTATCGGTAACTTTCATTTTATAACAAGAGTGGAACGGTCTTTTTTATATTTTAGACAGTTTAATATTTATCAATAATTTTAGTAATTATCAAATTTTAGTCAATGGGCATTGTAGTAGTCAAGCTTTTGAAATATATTAGTAATTTGTCTAAAATTGACAGTGAAAAAACAAAACACAATGTCCCTTTAAAATTGAAAAAAATCAGTCTTCTATAATCATAGTGTAGCATATGCGTGATTTACTTAACCCGTCAACTCTCTAATAACTACGTGCAAATAGAAATTACTTAAGATAACTTAAGATGGTTCAATCTTTAAGACAATTACGTTTCATGGAAAGAAAAAAAAAACAAAAACAAAAACAAAAACAAACAACAACATTACCCTGACAGTAGAAAATAATTTTATATAATACTTTCAAACGCCAAAATACTCTGTCATTTTTCAAAATCTAGGGCTTTCTTTGTGTTATGCCAGAAAAGTATGAATTGACCATATTTGCTCATTTTGCTTTTTATCGATTAAGTATTTTAAATTGAATTCAAAATATTGTTTTCGTCATGTCTTGCTATGACAAAATATCAGCAGTTATATGCTTTAGATTCATTATTAAAATATTTCTAGCACCTGTTTTCTTTTCTAAAGAAGAAAAACAACAATTATTTCAGAGGCATATCATGTTTCATGCACCATTACGATCATACTTGTGTTTACTTTGCTGTTATCAGCCTTTGTTATGTTCGTTTGATAAAAGATATGTTTGATCTTTGGTTGATCGTAAGATACAAGCACCTCTTGAAAACGAAACACTGTTTACCACATCAATATTAGCTCAAAAGCATGTGTTTGTTAATCGGGCGAATAATAGAGTATCTTTATTCACCTCAGGTTTATTTGATATAAAGTATTTTCAATACGTAGTATCTTTGTTTTTCTTCGATTTTTCTGTTTACTCATATTTTTATTCACCCAATTTTCAATTTACTATTATTTGCCCCTTCCGGCTGATCGGTTACCTTTTATGGCTGAGGCAAAAGTATTTATGCAGCCACCGTATATCCCTGTGTGGTCGTAAGAGGCAATTAAATTAGTTTGAGCGACTAGAGTCTATGCATCTTTTAGATCCAGCAGGTGAGGTGGTTTTGATGCATAGCGTTCCTTTGAAGTTTGTAAGACCCGAAGTTAGCCAAACTCAATTTTCCTACTTCGGCGCCATATGACCTACGACTGTGTTGTGCGCCGTTAAACCAAACAAACAGTTATTCGATTGGATGCTTTACAACATACATATTGACAATTATGGTTAACCGGCGCATGTTAATCGTGTACATGAAGTTCTCGCATTTTTAAGAAAAAGATACCAAAATATAGGATTAATTTGCTTTGTATTGTTTACAGACTGTGATGGTGATCAAAGGATTAAAATGTAAACACTTAAAAAGATTAGAAAGGTATTGTGAATAAATATATGAATATTTGATGCATATAATTATTCCCACTAGATCTAGATTACCAATTATAACAATTTCCAAATATTTTTTATTAGTTTTTATCTGCTTCATATCGTTGAACATTGTATTTTTGAAATATACTGAAGAAAAGAGGTTGCATCCTTTTGCATTTTGAATTCATATAATATTTTGTCAAAATATCAAAATGATTGAAGAAAATTAATGATGACTTTCTGAAGATTACTATTAATTTTCATTCATTCATTCGTTCGTTCGTTCTTTCGTTCTTTCGTTCGTACGTTTGTTCGTTTGCTCGTTCATTCAAAATAAGATATTTGATTTATGAACAAAATAGTTGCAATAATGATAGAACAAATACAAATGTAGACAGAAGCTGCTTTACAAGCAAGACATAATTACCACAATCTATATGATAACCAACTGATGTGTGACATATAAATATATTCTTTATAGTGATTACTTGCCATTTAATTTTTATCCTTTGAGGAGGAACGGGAAGTCATCAGATTAAATATTTACAAAAATAATACCTATATTTGTTTCAAAGAAGTATTAACCAATTGCTTACCCTAAATGTACCTTTACACTGTTACATGAATGAATATTAAGAACAATTCAATTTCGTTTCCCGAAAATTATATGATATGTGTCTCGTTTGTTTACATTTATAAAACTAGATGTTTGTTGTTTTTTCATATTATGTCTAAACCTTTCTTTTCCAATGAGAAAAAGACATGTGTAAAAATTGCTTTGTTACAAGTATGTTGTATATTTTATAATATAAAATGTATAACGTATACTCGTTGTTATTGTTATCAGCCATATTTATGAGCACATGTGTCCAACTCATACATGAAATACAATACAATGTCAACGAAACTTCAATTAAAGATATTATAATCTGATATGAACAAAACCGTATAGATATCTAATTGCATAACAATATATCTTAATTTTATCTGATTCTGGGGAAAACCAATGAAAACATTAGCTGTCATGATAAAAAACAATTTCTGTTCAACAAAACTATTATATTCCTTTTATTTAAAGGCCACGAACAATTTTTCTTTAAAGATAAATAATCGTCATTCTGACTCTTGACATATGAATTAATTACAAAAACTGAGTAGTTTATTATTATTGTACAGTACAAAATATTCCACAAAACTGTAATTATTTTCCAACATCGAAGCCAAGTAACCCAAATTAATTTTTTTTATAACAGTAACGGATTTCATTTCAAATGCCATTGATTTTTGTTTCTAAACATCATCTGCTAGTTTACAGGTGATAGACATGTAAGCAATAGAAAATCTAATTTACTAAAATAGCTTCTCTTGCGAGAACAGAATGGGTTTATGAGGCAAATGATACATATAAAATATGCACTTTCACAAAAAATTAACCTTTGTCTTAACAGCAAACATTTTTGAATGTATTCAAGCGTACTTGTATCATATTAACGCTCTTTAATTGATAAGATATCATTCTGAAAAGTCATTTCTCATGTTTAGCAATTACATAAATTTTATATTGACAATATCCTATTTCAATCCCAGCAATAAATTAAGGCTTCCTTGTTAATATTATCAAATTATCAAGAACTAAAAGAAAATGAAGAAACCTTAATATTTTGCTTCTTTAAGTCGAACCGGATATGAATTATTCTAAACAATTTGTCTGAAAACAGCTTTTAGAGTAAGTTATATCACAGACAAAAATAAATAATATTGATTTATAAATACTTCACAGAACATTTTCTATTTCCTTTTTTATTACACATTTAGTTAATTGAAACAACGTCGAATTCATGGTCTTGCGACTTATTTTGTTAAGAAAAGACATACTTAAGAAACACATTACATCACAAATAGATATACATTCTTCATAAAAGATAAGCTGCTTTCCAAGCACGAAATCATCAGGCTACTAATCAGATGGTAAGGCACCGATGTGTAACACATGCCATTACGTAGTTTATTTATTTTCTTTTAAAGAAGAGGTGTATAGTCATTAAGATATGATATTTGCAAGGTTTTTTGTTACCGAGATGTAAAAAAAGACAAATTTTTATTTCAGCAGTAAGGTCATGTAGGTTTTTTGTAGTAATGTTACTTTTATGGTAGTGATTTTGTAGATACTTTAGTTAAATTTTTGTATTGATTTTGTAGTTTTGTTATATCGTTGTGATTTTTGTATATATAGCTTTTTAGTTTTGCTATTTTGAAGCAAATATACAGTTATTCTGTTGTTATGTTAGATATGTTTAATTGTAATGACGTTTTAGTTTTTTTAAGTATCTTGTAGTGATTTTTATCTAAATCCTTTTTTTGTCTAAAAAGTACGATGTGTTAGCATAAATAAAACGCAACACTTGATTTCAAACAAAGTTGCAACAACATTTCAATAAATATTTTTCATTGTGGCTTATTTACTTAACATTTAACCGTAGAAATATTCATGTCTTTTCACCAAATGTGAAAAAGAGAACAAACATCATCAAGGCAAGGCGACGTTTACAGAACGTAACCCCCAACACAACCCAGCCACATAAGCCGGGCATCAAATAAGCCATTGACATATACATTGCACGAAAAACTTAAAACCCGTTTGTGTTTTGTTGAAAACAAATAATACCAAATAAATCAAGTAGGCAAATTAAGGTAAACATACGAAATACAGAACGGGATTCTGAAACGAGTTTCATTTCTTGTTTTAGAAATATTGAAAAAAAAAACTGTGTTGTTCTTCCATACATAACAATCTCAAACGACAGGGGTAATGGATTTGATCATAAAGCCCAGAAGTTATTCTTGTAGATTGTTCAAATCAAAACAGTGTATTTCGGGTCCGCCTGGGCTCCTTGCAACTGGTTGTTGTTGCTGGGTCGTGTGGGAGTTGCGTTCATTGAACGCTGCCTTTCCTTGTTGATCTTGTTTATCATGTTTTTTTTTAATAATATTTACATTGTGATGTATTTATCATTTATCCAAACCTTAACATCCACGAAGAATTCTAAGAAATACTTCTAAATTTCATAATTTCAAAATAATATAAAATGCTATACTAACGCTAGATACTGAAGTGTAGAACAAATCAAACTCTGTCAAATCATGCTGAAAAAGACACGTACACTATGAGACTATCTAGGTGTTTTTCACCATATACATGTACACTTCTGATAATATCATGATTGACATAAAAGGTTTTGAAATATTTGAACATGTCAGTTAATCAGATGGTCGCCTGAAATATAAGAAAAGTACTGCCATGGAAAAGTTATACATAAACGTATAAACTTTGACACAAACATCAATAAATCAGACAGGCCGTACGATTAAATACAGAAGATTTTATTTCAAAGCAATGAGTTATTGATGACGGATCAAGTGGATCCTTAATACTTGTGGCTGTTGATCTTGTGATTAGTTTGATGGCAACTGATTGGCACAATATCAAACAAGAGCTGTACCTTTTCATTACCTTATAGTGTGATGATATCAAAGTAGAAAAGGGGGCATAATTCTGATAAAATCTTTAACAAAATTGTAAATGTTGCAGACTCGGGTTGTTTGACTTTGTTTTTTGACGATGAATATTGTTTTTGTTGTAATTATTAATTATATTTTTCCTTGCTTAAAATTTGATAAAGATGATAATAACGAACCAATACATTATGCAGATGCATCTTTATATTTAGTCGTCTAACAAAGAACAGTTCATTTCATTTAAATGTCTTTGACTATAAAAAAGCTATAGAATAACAAATGTATTATTCTCTGTAAGAGTTTACATATGTGAGTTTTAAGTCTGGAGAGAAAACTTGTCAGAACGTGCAATAATGATAATCTACAACCCTTAAAGAAGTAATTTTAGTGACAGCTTAGATAAATATAATTGAATCTAAGTCTGTACCAATGTTTCAAATGCATTGACTAGAATAATTTGCATTAGAACGATACCATCAGTTAAAACATGTTTCAAACCAACCGCAAGTTATAAGCTATGATTTTCGTTTGCATTCCTTATATCGTTAGATACTTCTTTTTACTTCCACTACATGTATATTAATTCTCAGTACGATGTGAACAACAACAAGGATCATAAAATATCAATTTCAGGAGTTTTTAAGGTCATCAGGATTGTTCAAACAACAATGTTTATAGAACTTTTTTTCACTCAGTAATGAAAAAGCTACAACTAAATCAATATTTTGAAGTAGATATACATGTAACAGAATCTGCAATTTAAATATGATATTGTTGTTTCACTGTTTCCTAGTTATCAACTCTTTCCCTGATTTAACAAGTGTTAAGTGCTGTGTGGCAGCTTGAAAGACTTGCCCCGTACTTCATCCCATTGTTGTTATATATTCAGTCCTTCGGGTAATTTGTTCAAGCTTCTTAGTGTTGAAGATAAAATAACGCTTAAGCCGTGATAAGTGCGAGATATTTTCTCTTTCACAATATTTCTCATGAACAGATTCAGTCAAATCTTATTTGCAATTTCATATAATATTGTAGTGTTAATGGTTCATAGCTTAAGAGAGATCACCATTTTTCAGATGTTTATAATGATACAACACCAATTAAAAAACGCTCACATTATCTATACAGCATACTTTTTTATCACCTACTTCACTTGGTTTAATTTGTGATAATGAATGTACAAATTGTTTCAGTGTATAAGATATATTAGATGAAGGTAATTAAGATGGCTTGATCAATCAATGCTTCTTTAAATACTCTCGCAAGGTAAAGGTTGAATGCATGAGTATATTTAAATTTTATATAACTTTATATAAATTTACACAATTTTCAATTTTAAGTTGCAGCTAAAATATGATAAACAAGATCAACAAGGAAAGGCGGCGTTCAATGAACGCAACCCCCATAACGAGTTTAGACGAAATATGCTTGTTTGTATGAAATCGTCAGGGTTAAGCAATTCAAGCTTCTTTCTGTTCGTAACTGTGTAAATAAAAGGTTTTTGTTTTAAGTTGTTTAATTTAGCCAGGAGATCTAAAGATACGGGTTCACAGTGTTATAAAATAATTAAGAATACTCAGACTTCATTTTTTTCTAATCATTGATCGTGTGCTTACAGTTTTATATCTGAATTCCCATATCATATCAGCTCATGGTGGTGCGGTTATAGACGAAAGTATTCGGACATAACATTGCCGTATATTGAGTTTTTTTTATATTATACTCTTATATGTACACATTTTCTTCTCATTTTTGACTAAAGAAAGGTATAAATACGTATCCGTATTCAATACTTTGTATATATCGACTAGCATGTATTATATGCACACAACCACAACGCAATAATACTAACAGTCCATTTTGTCACACTATCGATATAAAATTTCAAATAAATGGTACAAATCGTCTTATAATGTTATTCTGAATCATGTGTTTGTTTTACACTCGTAAAGGAAGGGAACAAAGATGCGACGCACAAAACGCAGCCCTGATAAGACAACTTTCGCATCAAATGGCGCGCTACATGAAATATATTTGAAACATAGGATCAATAAGGAAGGGCGACGTTCAATAAATGCAAACCCACACGACCAAGCAACACAGGACCAGCAGCATGGAGCCCAGCAGGACCCAAAACAAAATCAGGACAGGGCTCATAGTCACGTGAATCCAAACGTGTGTCATAATAACTTAAACATAAAGTTTTATGTGCGTAGTCTGTCAAAGAAAAAACAAAAAACCTTTGTTTCTTTTCCTTATACATGTATATATTATAACCTTTTTTTTTATAAAATATGATAAACAAGATCAACAAAGAAAGGCGGCGTTCAATAAAACGATATGAATGCGTCGGGTAAGTATACAAATAAAACTATCTAAATTCAATAACAACATTTGAACATATAGTATATAAATAAAACATGTTGCGTGATTGTTCACAGTTTCATAGTCTCAGAAATTTCAAAGAGTAACTCCCAGGGTTATCATAAAACTGTATTGATAAATCTTATTCTTGGACAAAAAGGAGTTCTATCAATTAAAACCATTTCATGTTGGCGCGTTCCGTGAGGTTGTCATATTATCCTCTGGTCTCGAGTATGACCTATAATATACATATACGAGTATAAGTATGGCAGACCTTAACATAATACCATTTGTTGACCAACACTGAATCACTTGGATGTTAGACTAGGTCAAAGCAAGTTCATAACCCATGTGAGATATTGTTTAAGCGCCAACATAGCTGATATTTCTTATCGCATAAACGTGAATATTATGGTCAATTGATATGACCAAATGCTATATCATTTTGATACAATATCAACAGAAAGTCTCGCACATTGCTATCCTTTACAGGTTTTATTTCAAACAATGTTCATATGCAATAGAGAAATGCTTCAATATTTCAATGAAAGTAACAAAACAAATATCTTTAATAATCCTTCATTAACAGAGACAAATCTCTTTTTAAACAAGCTATGCCTCTTGTTTGACTGACATGCTATAAGGCAAGCTTATATTCTACGGCTATATGTCTGATTAATTATACACCTCTTTTCTTGAAAAGACAATAAAAGAGCAAGAAATCATAATAAACTACATGATGACATGTTACACATCAATGCCTTATCATCTGATTAGTACTAATGATTCCGTGTTTGGAACGCAGCTTATATTTTATGAAGAAGTTATGTCTATTTGTGACATCATTATTTCTTAAGTATTTTCTAAACAAAATAGGTCGCTAGTGTATGAAGTTGTCGTTATTTCAATTAACGTTATGTGTAAAAGAAATATTATTAATATTAGTCTTTTTGTTGATATTATAAACGCTCATTTTTCATTCCAGACAAATGGTTTAGAATGATTTCTTTTTTCTGGACCGCTCGTTTTTAAACATCTAGCCATGTTTAAGAAAATAAATTTTATGAAGAAATTATGAATTTACTTTTTTAAAACTAAGATATCAGTTACTATCCCAGATTCAATAAATGTAGTTTTACTACAACAAATTCAGACCTATTTCAGTAAAATCTCGTTTTAGTATTCTTAGATTACAGTTTAAATCGTTATTCTATTTTGTGAATATATTGTAAGGGATGCAATAAAGAACAAGATGAGGTTCACTACTATAAACTATACTACTATAAAGTAAAGTGATGGTAAAACATGTCATATTTAGACCATTATAACTTAGGTAAGTCCAGACATGCATTTTTATAAAATATCAATACTTATTTAATTTCAAAACTTATCCTAAGTTTACCTGGGGAGAACTAATATAACCTTAAGATAATCAACTTTCTACGTTATCTACTAACAGTTTATGGTATTGCCAAAAATGACAACTAATTTTTCAGAATGACACAAATTACAAAGATGCTATGGTACATTATACTGTTTGCTGTTTCAACAAAGGTTATTTTGTTGTGAAAGCCTATATGTTTCAATGTTTCATGTGCCTCAAAAACTCTTTATGTTCTCGCAACAGAAGCTATTTTAGTAAATTAGATTTTCAATTTGTTTACATGTCTATCACCTGTAAACTAGAAGATGAAGTTTAGAAACAAAAATCAATGTCAGCTGAAATGAAATCTGTTACCTTCATCAGAAAATTTGAATTGGTTTACTTGGCTTAGATGTTAGGAAATAATTACAGTTTTTTTGGAATACAAGAATTGTAAACTACTCAGTTTTTGTAATTACTTCAATATGCCAAGTGTCACAATGAGGATTATTTATCTGTAAAGGGAAATTATTCGTGACCTTCGAACCAAAGTAATATAATATTTTGTTTTGTTTAAAAGAAATTGTTTTCATTAACACACTTTAAATAGAGCAACATTTGCTCATATCTTCCATCCTTGAAACAGGAAGCTTTAAAAATTAAACGGAAAAGAACAGAGTCTAGTATTTACCTCAAACTTATATATAACTTAACCTAATATAGCCTTTCAGAACGAAAATGTTTATTGATGTGTACGGGAATAATATTCAAAACATTCACACTTTGCAATTACATATCATATCAAAATTGACTTTGATAGTTTAATGGAACATAATATTAAAAGGCAAAAGTACAATCCGTTATCATATTAAAGAAACACGTGTTCATTATTTATTGTGTACCAGTAACAACAGTGTATATGTGTTAAAAATGCTTTACGATTTAATTTACAGTCTGTGTTTCAAAGATGTAAACCATAAAGGAGCGCTACTTTAATAATTTCATTAAACTCTAATTAACAAATTTATCTTAAAGCGACATTAAATATATGTAAAAATATTTTTCCGTCGGCTAACAAACCATAGTTCCATTAACATGTTTTAAAGTATTGTTGTAAATATCTTTAAAAACTGTTCATAAGTTATGATTTTATAGGTAACACTAAAGTTCGTATACGAATTTTAACATGCAAATGAAGACTTGTAAAATTAGCTGTATGCGCTACGTCACAATGGTTAAATCAATTATAACCATGTGGATCAAGCAAAAAGCAAACGAACTTTTACCGTTTGAGTTTAACGGTGCATTAGCCCTGTCGTTTACAAAAAAGTAATCATCTCATTAAAAAGA
This sequence comes from Ruditapes philippinarum, assembly GCF_026571515.1. NCBI lineage: Eukaryota > Metazoa > Mollusca > Bivalvia > Venerida > Veneridae > Ruditapes > Ruditapes philippinarum. Next base: position 65,551 of record NW_026859326.1, read on the forward strand.
TTGAATTTGTATGAAAAAATCCGCAATATAATGCGAAATATACCGTTAAATTCGGACTGCTACTTAAAAATGTTTTTGATTTTCTAATGATGTACGGATTTCCCAAAGGCGGAGTTTCTCATGCAAATAGAAATTGTTCTTCCGATTTCGCCACAATGAGGTTGAAGATTTATGGCTTATAAAACTCATTATGGTTGTCTCGGCACCACAATAAGAACGGGAGTCGATATGAAACATATTTTATTAACGAAAAGTAGCTATTTCATTAAAATCAATTCAGAATTAAGACGATTATACATGTACAAATGCATCTATGAAGCAAATTTAATTGTTTTTTTATTCATGCGCAATATTTAAAATGTAACAATATAAGGGTTAATGTTGAGGTAAGTGATAGGTTAATGCTTTATTGAAGAAGATATTGGTAGTCTTGTTGTGAATATCTTATCTGATGACTTCCCTACCGTCTTGTGGGTTAAAGATAAAATGGCAAGTAATCACTATAAAGTATTTATTTGTATGTAACACATCAGCGCGTTGTCAAATAGATTGTGGTAATAATGTCTTGCTTGTAAAGCAGCTTGTATCTATAATTGTTATTGTCCTACTATAACAGCAGCTAGTTTTGTTCATGAATCGAATATTTTATTTTGAATGAATAAATGCATTAATGAATGAATGAATTGATAATTGCTACACAGGCGCTTTGTAGATACAAAATAAACATGTTTTGTTTTAAATCAAAGTAGACATTTTTAAAATTCTACACACTATAGGTAGTCACAATATGTATATAGAGTACCATTAAAAAGTTGCAGGTTTTTTTGAAGAAAAGATCAACTTTACACGACCTGTGATATGAAACGCAGCTTCACATACAGCATTGATGAATTTTACCTAAACAATCGAATGATACTGTAAATTGTCTAATGACATGTACTTTATGAATCAGATGATATTACATTATTTTAAAAGAATAGAAATATAGAAAATATATCCGATCAATATTGTAAATATCATTTATTATATATAAAAATAATCATTTTAATAAACAAGCTATAGAACATACTAAATTATATAATCATTTTTGAATTGTGTTTAATTTAGGGATTCTGTGAGACGACGTGTTGCGCGCAACATTTGGGTCGCTACCTTGAAGGTCAAGGTCACAGCATGACCTTGCAGCAAAATCGTGTCCGGCCCATAACTTGGTTATTTGAAGTTGGATTTTACAACTATCTCACAGAAATGATCACCATATTGAGAGGATGTGTCGCGTGCAACATTTGCGTTGTTTTTTTCACTTTGAACTTTGTCTGTGCCATAACTCTGACACAACAAGATGTATACCTTCCTGTGTCCAAAACCTATTCGGGGAGCATCACCCGGTTCAATCAGCTCTTGTTTATCATATTATAAACATTTTCCAATATCATCTGTTCGTCATTTGCCATATTAACAGTACAATTTGTAAATCAATGGAAGCTTCAATTGATTTCAATTTCAATTTTTATCACACCATCTCAATTATAAGTTGGTTAACCTTATCTAAAACTTTTATAATTTTCTCATTTTAGGTGTCCCAGTACCTAAATTATGTGTAATGTAATCTTACAGGGTTTTAGTTTAAACATAGGGATACAAACTTTTAGGGTTGATTAACTATGTAAATGTAGGATAGACCTAATTGACATGATTCTAAATACGATCGGTTTTATGAAAAGAAATGTTCACGTATAATACTAAATACAACAGTATCTGTTTCATAAGCAAGTTCACATTGGAACAGTCTTAACATATCCGAGATAAAAATAAAATTTACATTAACTTGCAACATCAACAACTACAACAATGACTGCTATTTATTATGAAGCTTTAGGCACGTATACATGGTATATGGTAAATGACTTACACGCAAATTATTTGGTATAGCAATAGTTGTAGAATTCAATTAATTATTGTCAGTGTCTGCTAACAATTATTGTAAAGGTTCACTACTGACTTTAATAGTCTACTGGCATCAAACTACAAAAATAAAGGTGGAAGGTGGAAGAAATAAAATATTTCATACATTTATAGAACGGATGTTTTTGGATTTTTCCTAGTTCGTTTATTTTAAATTATTTTATCAAGATATCTTCTCACATATCAAAATTTAAAATAATACTTATACATGTATATAAATACCTTTATATTAAAATGATAAAGGAAAAGCGCATATTATTTAAAAAAAAAGGAATTTAAGGCAGTCCATTCTTAGCCTACATTGCATATTATTTGTTAAAGGTACACCCGATAGTTATTACACGTCTTGATTCCTCCAGAAACCCGTATTTTACTCCCTTGACAGACATCATACTGCAATTATAATTCATGTCCTGGAGGAAACAGCTGTTTCGATCCATTTAAACTACAAAGAAAATACCATATGTCGTGATATAGTTATATTTTCTGTAAACAGGCATTATAATTAATAAATCGAATGATATTAAAACAATAGCATTATTTTGTTAATGTTTTATTTTGCAGTTAAAACATGAGATGTTGAAACATTAACAGGTTCCACAAAATATATGCCTTCCGTCATATACACAAAAACCCATCCCAATATCAAATGTCTGTATCTTTTAATCTTTGAACAAATAAAGCTGCACTGGGTACTTACATAAGTATAATTTCATTTTATTTCTATATCTAAACTTTTTACGGCCGTGTAGCAGCCGTAAAAAGTCTCTACGTACATGCGATCAATGTTATTATATTTTCATCCACAGGGGATTGTTCGGTGTTCGTTGTTTGTTGCCCTCTTTTATGTCCTGCCTACATTCCAATTTATTCTATCTATTTACTATACTCTTTGGAACGTTCTGCGTTCACTGATGCGTTAATACTTTTGTTTTGTTTGCATAAACTATTTTAGTTTTCTATTTGTTTCAGACTTGCAGTTCTTCAATTTATGCACTATTTTTCAATATCCCCCCCCCCATTTTTAACCCCCCTTGCAATCTTACAGCCCCTTTCCCCTTAATTCCTATATGGGCCCGTTTTAGTTTTTTATTATTTCACACGTACCCCTCTCCCTCTTTTGCCGTCCTTATGTCCACTCCCGATTTTTGTTTCGTGCTTTCTGGGTGCCCTGCTTTGGTGGCCTGGGTGTTTCGGGGGTCTGCATCCTATAAATGTTGCATTTGCCTTGCTGATCTTATTCAAGTTTTTTAACAAGTAGATCTTCAACAAGACTTACTGTATTTAAATGAAAGAAAACAGTAATAAGCAAATACCCTTTGTATAATTATATTCCGTACAATGCTAAATCACTGCACAGTTTGTTCATTTCCGTGAAACATATAATCCCATTGTTACCATTTGTCTCTATTTGGATCTGAAAATAGTAAATGCACTGTTACGAGCATTTCTTGTGTTATTAATTTCCAACATAAGATGCACTGTTTAACTTTAGCGTTGTTGAAGGTGGACCGAAGCACAACACAATTTATATTGTTGAAATGCATGTTGAAGTATTTCATAACACGCGAATTAATTTAAGTTTCATGACTTTGACCCTTGTTGCATTTTCTTAAAAGAAATGTTTGTTTGAAAATGAAACACATTTAACTTTGATTAATAAACCACTTTAGAAAGAAAAAAAAAAATTGTATTAGGCAATAATAATTTGAATTATCTAGATAGTTTCGATGATAACTCTTATCATTAAGCAATGTTTAAATCAATGATTTTATCTAAAGATTAATTTTCACCATTTGTGCATTTCTGTAGTACTACAATTTATAGGCTACATGCATTTATTTAATTACTTCCTGCGAGTGCTAAGTATTAATGAGTTAATTTTTTTTCAATTAAGTTCCCTTGGGTGGTTGGTTGGACAATAAATAACTTCAAATGCAGTACTACAGATCCATAGTAATCATTGTGCTAGTCATTTACAGTAAATCAAATAAAAGCATGTTATCTGAGTTGTAGTTATGTAACCATATCAACATACATAACGAAAACAAGTACACTTAATCTTTGTTACCTCATTACAGCAATAAAATTTATCTAGATGACTTCTAGAACGTATTAGTTAATACCATATAACTTAATGTGAAATAACTACGCATGTGATGTTGCTTTGTATAAAACAAGTAAACGCATACTGTATAATCTTAGTTTAACAACCTATAAACTTGTCAATAATCGTTAAGATGAAGTTATAAAGTTAAGAAAAAGCAATAACACAGTTCTTCATGGGACAAAATTAACCTATCTACACTTTGTCCTTTTTACTAAATGCGGTCAATAATATTTTGCCTTTTGGAACTTTGTATGTTAAGCACAAAATTTAATCTAGCAATTGGTGTGTGTCTAGTAATAATTAAGTAGTATAATATATAATATAGTATATGTATAAATTTCATTTTATGTACTCTTCGCCCAAGTTCGTTCACTTCGGATTGTTCCAATTTTTTCAAAAATAATCGTATCTTAGATGTTATTATCTCGAGTTAAAATTAAAAGCATTTTTTCAAAGTTAAATCGCTTACTTTTGTCTGAAACTTATTACAAACGATTTTAAATTTATTACAAGTTATACCTATTTATAAACAAACAATGCGCTTTACTTTTGTAAGCAGAACGACCATATGTAAAATTGACTTTCAGGTAAAATAATAATGTAGTCTTCTTACAAGTCACACAAATGCCATTTGTTCTAATTAGTCCTCTTGTTTGACAAAAAGCCACCTCTGTTATTGTTATAGGTCATAAAATGAAGACAAACAAGAAATGACAAATAAGAAATATTCTGAGTGTCCCGGCGAAGCATGTTCAAGAATTTAATGAAAATTTCCTTATTCTTCAAAGGAAAGGACAAATATTAAAAAAATCTGAGAGACACGGTAACATTTTCTCAAGAATTCAACTCAATGCCCTTATTCCTTAAGTAGTGTAATTTATATCCTTTCTTTCGAGTCATAAAGTTTTGTTTAAGCAGGATGCCTCCGAATAAATGCTAATGTTCATGAAAAGTTTTAAAATGTTTATCAACGTAAAGCATTGTCAAGTGAAAAATCCGCGTAAGTTATCAAAAAGAAGTAAAAAAAAAAATGCAAAACTACTTCTAACCCAAACATTTTGTTCTTAAAGCAACGCAACCGTCTATAGTAAGAAGCATATCATTTTTCAGAAATATTGAAGCATTTCTTTGATGTTTTTCCCTACGAAAGAACATAAAATGACAGGGTAATGAATTAGACCATATAACCCAGTAGATATTCCTGTGAATAGTGCAATAGTGCAATTTATCACATATGGACAGCTGAAAAAAGTATCAGCACGGATGGCGTCTGACTTGTGTGAAGTATTAATACATTCACACTGTTCACACAAATGAGCTTAATTTTTATTCTTTAAGTCTTTCGTTCTCAAAATACTGTTAATTTTCATAATTATCAAATGTAATATATACGCTAGAATTAATATTTAACAGAAGTGCAGATCAAAGAGAACGATATTCCTTTTATCATATATTTGCCGGAAACAAAATAATAAATAAATAAATAAATATGTATAAAAAGTAAAATAAAAATTAATTAACTAAAAACTAAAATAAAAAGCACTGGCTGTAAAGTTTCGATATAATCATATAAATCTTGACAAAAACATGAAAATTCAGACAGATCGTACTAGAAGGTCTAGAATATTTCCTAACAAAATAACAATGGAAACAGTTCTCTAATATGATTATTTTTTTAATATATTCCAGCGTTTAAGACAAGTAACAAAAAATAATTAATCTTATTTTAAAGAAAAAAGAAGAAAACGCTTGAAAACCCGACGAATTTTTATCTAAACGAAGCTCCAATTTAATATTTGAATTTTTTGACGAAAAGAATAAAAAAAAAGGAATGGAGGAACCGGAGAGTAAATTTGACAAAACGTGTTTTATTGATAATCTACAGTCTTTCAAAACGATTTGAGCGACATGTTTTGAAATATAATTTAATCTAAATTTACCAATATCTGCAATTCAAAGACTGGTGTAACTTTGTACGTGAACAGTTTAACATTTTTAAGGAATTATCTATGACATTCTTTTGCATTCCATATATTGGGTACTACCACTATATAAATCCTTTGTTCGACTTTAAAGAAAGTATATTAGAGACATAAATATTAATTTAAGGGGATTGTCAGATATTTTAAAATTTCAATTCATCTAAAACTTTATTTGAAATAGTACTGCAAAAACAAGGCTATTATAGAGAAGATAGAGATTAACAGTATGAGATACATGTAGATTAACAGTAATGCAATTCCCATTAAAATACGCTCCCTTAGGCAATGCAACATTTTCCAAACAGCTTTGATTTTTGTTTCGTGTGAATAAATGGACAGATTACTTTTGTGTATTACTTTTATTATTGAATTGTTAAGATGGCATATATATTGCTAATACTTGGTTGATTAAATGATATATGAATCTACATTTATACTTACAATTTAATTCCATGTTGCAACTGTATTCAAAACAATCTCTCATCTCCTTTCAAAGTTCCATTTCTTTTGTTTCGTCCACTGTTATCTCGTTTATTTCATTTTCATTCTTTCACTTTGGGACCATAGCCCGCTTTTCATGGAATGGCACTAACGTGTCACATTGAAGGTTTTATGATTACCGCCGTATGAACACATCTGGGGATGTTCCTAAATTGACATTCTACCATTGCTATGTTAAATGTTGAATTCTTCACAAGCCAGAGCTAGACGGGGGCATAGACGGTGACTTTCACTTTCTAGTTTCGTTAAGAACAGGACCAATTAAGCCGCCTGCATCATTTACAAATTGCAGTTTTTGGATATTAGGGATACTTTTATCTCTTTATTTGGTCGTTTAATTAATATTTGTTCATTATTGATTGTGCATACAGTTATATTTCTACATTTTTGTTCGGTTCAGTGCATTTTATTTAGTGACGAGATGGTATGCTAAAAGGCATTGAACAGCGAATTGTCAGTTTATAGTCTCTAAAATCCCAAGAATAACTCCCATGATTATCATTAAATTGTATGGATCATTTTTATCTCGCGGAAAACAAGTGAGTTTTATCAATTCAAAAAAGTTTATGTTGGTGCATTTCGTGACAATGTCATATTTTCATTTACATAAAGTCTCGTTGTTTGAATAACAAAGTATAAAACCTATAATATATGATTTACTTCCTCTGGCAGGCCAAAGAATATAATATCATATGTTTTGTCTAATAGTGTCTCGCTTGAAAGTAAGAGTCTGACTTGGTCGAACCAGTTTCCTATGACAGAGGCCAAGTGCATAGTAAAATACCAATCTATTTACCAACGTCTTTTTCATAATCCTTGCCTCTCGTTAGCAAGATATACGGCTTTAATCTTATGCATCAGAAAACCGGCTTTAAATATTTCAATGAAAGTTATAGATTAGACCTTCAAATTGACTCTATAACAGAGAGACAACAAGCTATGCTTCTTGTTTGACTGACAAGCTATAAGCAAAGCTTATCTACTACGGTATTCTATTTCTTTGATCAAATGAATTTACTTTTAACATTAATGTTATACATTTTATCGCTTTGATCATGATCATTATGTGGATTTGAAACAATCTTTTGTATTCTCTCTTAAAGGGACTTCACTGAGGATTTTTAACATCTCAGGAATGAAAATAACTTTCCAATTAATTGCCAATTAGATTGGTCTATACCAATAACTTTTGTGCAAAATTCCAAATTATTCGTTCACTCAGTTTTGTTTTCAAGAATAATGATTCAAATTGTGAAATATGACCAAAACCTGAAAAAAGGGAACAGAAAGCATATAATACGATTTCAATTTATTTCTGCGCATGTTTAGTAATTATATTTTGCATATCTTTCTGTTTTAATTTCCCCAGCTGATCTATGTAAGAAATTCAAATTTAAGAATTTTCCGTTTATTGAACTTCAGTGAGATTCCTTCAAATCATTGACAATTGATTTATTTGATGTTATATAAAGATAAGAAAAGTCTGCTGTGATATATGAATTCCCCATATACAACAAGCTTTTATCTTTTTTTTTATCATAGACAAAAGTAATTTAAATCCGTTTTAACACCGCCGGTTTATATAAATGTCATTGATTCAGAAATTAGAAATAGCATTAAGATTGCAAGGCAAATATCAGCTTCAAAAAATATATGCCTTATAGTGAAGGATATAAATGACATTCCTTAACGGTATTTTGGGTATTTTCGTTGAATTATTGGAACATCGCTATGCTACTCAAAAATTTTATATTTCTCGTTCCTTATTTGTCTTCTTTTTATGACCACATCACGGTAGCAGAAAGATGGCTTATTGTCAAACAAGAAACCAATTAACATAATTGGCATTTGTGTGACTTGTAATGAGACTACATTATTTGATTACCCGAAAGACAATTTTGCAATTGGCTGTATTACACCTAAAATGAAATAAGAAGGGTGTACGAACTGGTAACTAAGAGTCTTATAAATTGTTATATACATAGACTATTATTTAAATTGTATCCATATCTTGCATATATAGAAATCAAAATAAATCTATTGCCGACCTGATTTTTTTCATACAAATATTAAAAAGAGGAAACATTTGACAACGAGAATAACTTGTTATAGGTTGTCATGTTTATGTCGTTAGGCACGTTTTCTTTGTAAACAATAAATTGTTTTAATCATTGTCTTTATGTTAACTGTTCAAATATCACAACTATCTTTATGATTTATAATTGTCACGTTCGTTAACTTGTGTCTTTATTTTATATATATGACTATGTCTTGAGCAATAAAAATGATAAAAAGAAAATTTTTTTTTTAGATTATTGTCCATTCATGTTTAGACAAAAAGGCAAGTATATGCATTAACAATTAAAGCAAAATCTTGTTTGATTAGAAATCAAAACATACATATATCTTTTTTTACATCGGTGAAATTGAAATGTCGAAGCTGGAAAATATGATGTACATTTAGCTCTTAGCAATGATTAAGTAGTGTAAATGGAAGTGTAAAGACTTGTACACTAATATATTGAAAATTGAGATATCACTTGTATATGAGAAGCTTTCTTGATTCATTTTATGACGGATGTTTGAATAATTCGGTTGATGTATATTCTAAATGTATTGTACTAATATTTAATTGATGTTATTGATTTATGATATAATTGAGTACAATATATATCTATCAAGTTAAACGTTAATATAGTTAATTCGAGTAAAAATAAAATACTTTATATTCTATCCCTGACTGACTGCCTTAAGCTGTATCATGCTTCATAAAAAAGTTAATGATAAAAGTCATTTATCTGACGTTATGACTTTTCAAAATGTACACTGTAAAATTTTTGCAAGGCACCTGAATAAACTTTCGCTCTTCCTTCAACCATAGCGTTGTCTTCATGCGTTTATTAAATACCACTCTTTCTTGTTGATCTTTGTTTATATATTGCACTAGAATCAGATTTGATATTTCAATTATCTTGTAACTATTAAATTTGAAATTATTGTACCCAAAAAGAATTAAAAAAATAGTTTATCTATGAAATGAAAATATATCACACATGCAAATGAAACTTATGGCCTTTATATTTTAGAACAATGGACACTTTTAAAAAATAATTTTCTTCTTTTAATTTTGCTTTAGATAATTTCCAGCATGAGCTTTGAAGTCCCGAGGTACACATAGAATATTATCAACATAAGACACAAAAAACTTAATATATTGTGAACACGCGACAAAATGGGAAAGTAGTTCTAGAGGAAAGTGGGTTGCTTTTGGCTTATACAATGTACCGGAAAATATGATGAAGCAGTTTGATCAAAATCGTTTTATTTCTTTTTAAGAATCAATGTAGTGATTAACCTATCTGTGCTCTGCCTTGCACCCTATCCTATTTTGTTTGGGGTTCTCCTGGGCTCCTTGCCGCTGGTTTTGTTGCTTGGTCGTGTTGGGGTTGCGGTCACTGAACGCTGCATTTTCTTGTTGATCTTGTCTTTCATATTTCAGTCAATGTATTATATGTCTGCAAACGTTTTAGGGATAAAAGGTAATAATTTAAAGTATTAATCGCTGAATAGGCTTCTTACTTTAGAACATCCAAAATGAATGAGTTGTACAAATATCAACATGGATCTATTGAATGCTTTAGTTTGCTTACAGAAGGACGTTATAACTCTTGGTATCTCTTATGCTTATTATGCCTAACATTCACGGCAAAACTAAACACGGTACAAGTTTGAATGTCTGAACTTCACAAAGCTCGTGAATAAATACGTATTACCATCCATATTGTCTTTACTCACTAAGAGCAAGACATTTAATGTGTATACAATTTTTGATAGTTTAAAAACAGTGCATGTCGGCTCTTTATATCTCCATTTCAATTTTTCATTAAAAATTTAGAACTTTATAGCTAATTTTAACAATGATTCGTTACTCGTATGGAAACATATTGTTATTGATTGGCCGCTCAATACTCTGCATGTTTCATATATACGATTTAATAAACAAACTGGAGCCTGTAAATGTTTCAACCTTACATTATTTCCACTGCAGATATTAACAAGACAATATAATAGTAATAATATCGTTCGAATTATAATCAATAGCTGTTTTCAGGATATATGACAATGTCACGAAATATAGTTTTTTTCTTCGTATTCTAATAGATAAGAATAATTGTTTCCTCCGAGGTCAGAATAATTATTTCAGAACTGTAATAGCCTAGGGAGTAAAATGCGAAAACTTTTTGATGAACTTTAAACATATAAAATGAATAGAAGGCAAAAATGATTTACCAAAATTACTTTTCTTCAGATCTATATTGCATGTTCTATTTTTTGAAACATTCTTGAACTTTCAAGTGTATAAGTTATCTAGATTAATAAGGTTATTTTCAATAAAAAAAATCATTGTGTAAATGTATGATATATTTCCAGGGTAAGTATTGTATATATTTCATTATCCTACCTCTTTATTGTAGTTTGTTGCCAGTAGATTGTTAAAGTTAACTAAAGCAAACTACTTGGATTGAAACAGTTTCTGGTAACTTCATTTGAAAATTTGAATTATTACTTTCTATAAAATGGCCATGGTATCAAAAGAAAATCCGTATTAAGATTTAATAAGATATTTACGACGAATACAATGCAATATGAAACAATACATTTGACAGGTTTTGTAATTAAAATCAACTTTTCTGTTCCAATTTCTATACAAAATAACGTTAATTCAAGCAACGACAAATTCATATCCTTGCAACTTAGTATGCTCTATAAAATACTTACACAAGAAACACAATATTGTGACAAATATACATAAAATCTTCATAAGACATAAGCGGATTTGCCAGCACGAAATTATTACTACAAATTAGATGTTAAGGCACCGACGTGGGACATGCCTTCATGCAGTTGATTATGATGTATTGTCCGTTTAATATTTTGTTCATTGAGAGATATATGATCAATAGGAAGGTGTTACTTATCAATGTGTTAAAGAAAGTCATTTTTTCTATTTCAGTAGTATGGTCCCGTAGAATGATTTTGCCGAAATTGTGTAGCTATTTATGCAAATTGTGGAGATTGTGTAGTTATTTCAGTTTTGTAAGTTTTAAGTGATTTTGTAAATAATCAAGATAAATATTGATAATTTGTAGACCGTTATGGAACTACGTTCCTTTGTCTTTCTGACGATGAGGTAGAATTAAGAAAATGCAACAGCAGAATTTGAAGCAAAGTTCAAACACATTTACAAAACTAGCATCGTGGCACAATATATTTGTCTCATAGTTGATAGTAGAAATATTCTTGTTAATATTTAACAAATGTAAGCATTTGATATATACATTGAATTATTAATTTAAAAAAATGACAGAAAAGTATAAAATAAATGCAACCGTACACATGATCTTACAATATATATCTATCAAGTTAAACGTTAATATAGTTAATTCGAGAAAAAATAAAACACTTTCATATTCTATGCCTGACTGACTGCTTTAAGCTGTATCAGACTTCATAAAAAGTTAATGATACAAATCATTTATCTGACGTTATGACTTTTCAAAATGTACACTGTAAAAAGTTTGCAAGACACCTGAAAAAACTTTCGCTCGCTCTCTCTAATTGTACCCACAAAGAATTAAAAAATAGTTTATTTATAAAATGAAACTATAACACACATGCAAATGAAAATAATGGCCTTTATATTTTAGAATAACGGACACTTTAAAAAATAATTTTCTTCTTTGAATTTTGCTTTAGATAATTTCCAGCATGAGCTTTGAAGTCCCGAGGTACATATAGAGTATTATCAACATAAAACACAAAAACTGAATATATTGTGAACACGCGACAAAATGGGAAAGTAGTTCTATAGGAAAGTTGGTTGCTGTTGGCTTATAAAATGTACCGGAAAATATGTTGAACCAGTTTGATCAAATGTTGTTTTTCTCTTTAAGAATCAATGTAGTGATTAACCTATCTGTGCTCTGACATGCGCCCTATCCTATTTTGTTTGGGGTTCTCCTCGGCTCATTGCCGCTGGTTTTGTTGCGGGGTCGTGTGGGGGTTGCGGTCATTGAACGCCGCCTTTCCTTGTTGATCTTGTCTTTCATATTTCAGTCAATGTATGATATGTCTGCAAACGTTTTAGGGATAAAAGGTTATAATTTAAAGTATAAATCGCTGATTAGGCTTCTTACTTTTTGCTAATTATGCCTAATATACATGTACACGGCAAAACTAAACACTTTACAAGTTTGATTGTCGGAACTTCATAATCCTCGTGAATAAATACGTGTTACCATCCATATTGTCTTTACTTACTAAGAGCTACACATTTAAATGTGTATACGATATTTAATAGTTTAAAACAGTGCTTTTTGCAGACTCTTTATATCTCCATTTCAATTTTTCATTAAAAATTTCGAACTTTATAGATAATTGAAACAATGATTCGATACTCGTATGGAAACATATTGTTATTGATTGGCCGCTCAATACTATGCATGTTTCATATGTACGATTTAATAAACAAACTCATGAGGTCTTCTTGGAGCCTGTAAATGTTTCAACCTAACATTATTTCCACTGCAGATATTAACAAGACAATATAATAGTAATAATATCGTTCGAATTATTATCAATAGCTGTTTTCAGGATATATGACAATGTCACAAAATACAGTTTTTTTTTTCTTTGTCTTCTTATAGATAAGAATAATTGTTTCCTCCGAGGTCAGAATAATTATTTCAGAACTGTAATAGCCTAGGGAGTAAAATACGAAGCTTGCGCAGCAACGTTTTGATGAACTTTAAACATATAAAATGAATAGCAGGCAAAACTGATTTACCAAAATTACTTTTCTTCAGATCTATATTGCATATTCTATTTCTTGAAACATTCTTGAACTTTCATGTGTAAAAGTTATCTAGATTAATAAGGTTATTTTCAATAAAACAAAGGATTAAATAAAAAAATCATTGTGTAAATGTATGATATATTTTCAGGGTAAGTACACAAACTAGTTATTGTATATATTTCATTACTCTACCTCTTTGTTGTAGTTTGTTGCCAGTAGATTGTTAAAGTTTACTAAAGCAAAGTACTTGGATTGAAACAGTTTCTGGTAACTTCATTTGAAAATTTTAATAATTACTTTCTATAAAATGGCCATGGTATAAAAGAAAATCCGTATTCAGTTTTTAGAAGATATTTACGACGAATACAATGCAATAATAAATCAATACTTTTGACTGGTTCTGAAATTAAAATCAACTTTTCTGTTCCAATTTCTATACAAAATAACGTTAATTCAAGCATCGACAAATTCATATCCTTGCAACTTAATATGGTCTATAAAATACTTACACAAGAAACACAATATTGTGACAACTATACATAAAATCTTCATAAGACATAAGCGGATTTGCAAGCTTGGAATCATAACTACAAATCAGATGTTAAGGCACTGACGTGGGACATGCCATCATGTATTTTATTATGATCTCTCGTCCTTTTTACTTTTTTGTTCATGGAGAGACATTAGATCAATAGGATATGTTATTTGCCAAGGTGTTACTTACCAATGTGTTAAAGAAAGTCAATCTTTCTATTTCAGTAGTATGGTCCCGTAGAATGATTTTGCCGAAATTGTGTAGATATTTTTGTAAATTGTGGTGATTGTGTAGTTCTTTTGAGTTTTGTTAGTTTAAAGTGATTTTGTAAGTGTAATTTTAGGAAGTGCCTTTGTCTTTCTGTCGATGGGGTAGAATTAAAAATATGAAACAGCAGAATTTGAAGCAACGTTCAAACACATTTACAAAACTAGCATCGTGGCACAATATATTTGCCTCATAATTGATAGTAGAAACATTCTTGTTAATATTTAACAAAAGCAAGCAATTGCTATATACATTGAATTATTAATTTAAAAAATTGACAGAAAAGTATAAAAATGAATAAATGCAACCGTACACATGATCTTTCTTGAACGAAATTGCAAAAACGTTCATGTTCTAAAAGTCACTTAATACGTTAATGTTAAACTGATAACTGTGTTTTAAGAAGTATTTTTCACTCTCATGAGGGTGCAGTATTCATGTTTCAAATATATTATATTGATGAAACTTTTTCCTTTACTACGATTAAGCACAAAGTTGTTGAAACTAAATCTGGATAAAATATAACACAAAAAGTTATATTTACGCCAGTTTCTATACTTTAATGAAGTGTGGTTAAATTAATTCAAATATTTTTAACATAATATACGTACTCTGTTACTATCTATGTTCATATCACGATATATATGTGTAGTTTTGATGATATATTAACTGACATAAAACTTTAACATATTAAACCAAATTCTTCTTAGGGAAACAATCGAAACAAATAGTGTCTGTCAAGCTTCTTGATAAAAGTATATATCTTGACTGAAACATCGGCATATCAGACAGATTGTACCATTAGTTCCCAAAGATTTCCTTTCATAAGAATAAATCACATATGACGGATCAAGTTGATCATGTACACGTTGTGAGGGTTTTGTATTGCAATTGGTCGGTACAATATAATACAACGGATAAACGAGTTTATATCGTAAATAGTAAAGAAACATATGAAAACGTGAATTATTTCTCTCAAGATTAAAATCAGTGTTCAAAAAGTAATGGTAAAAGTTTCAGAATGACTAAAACTGTTTATAAAAAGCTGGGCTTTATCAAACGTGTTAAAGTCTTTAAATATATTTACTGTAATGAATATATTTCATAACTTCAATAGTATTACAAAATAAAACCGTAAATGCATAAATAACATGAACGGGTGAAACAAAGTTTATAAAACCGGACATGTTATTTCCTATACATACAGAATGTTTTATATAAATGGCTGATAAATAATGTGAACCTACAGGGTGCCGCTGTTGAGTTAATTTATAAAATTCTTATATTGGTAAACATTCTAATAACATCTTGAAACAAACATTGCCAAATTAGCAATAATGTTCCGTAAGTTCCAGGGAATAACCTTTCGTTACAAATAACCATATGTAATGGTCCATGTGGATTCTTCATATCAATCATGTTTGAAACCAACCACAAGACATTATCTATTACTTCCATGTGCATTTTTGTATATCGTAAAATACAACCTACGTACATACAATCAATGATGTTATGTTTCCTTGAATATTGTTCAGCACGACAATATTGTTGCGTTTCTGGTACTTAAAGATTTTACTTGTTAGATCACTGTTTAATCATCCTGTGATATGTTGCCTGCTATTAATATTGTTGCAGCTGATCTGTTATATGCAGGTTTTATCATCCCTGATCTTCTTTTTCAAAATTCAATTATATTTACTTCTGCCCATTGTTATCTAGTTAAGGGCTCACCCACTTTTCGACGTGGGTACAATACTCCGGTTTACATGGAATGTAACTAAGGTGTCACATAAATGATTCAATGATTACCGCCTTATGAACACATCTGTTGAATTCTTATTAGGCCAGTGCGAGGTGGTGTGAACGGTAGCTTTCACTTTCTAGGTCCGTTTAAGAACAGTCTCAGTCTAAAAGAGCCATCTACAACATTTTCAATTTTGCTGGTTTGGACGTTCTTTAGGAATTCTGTTTTTCTCTATTATTTGGTTGTTTCATTATATTCAAGAGATCTGTCCATACGGGTTTATACATAAAAATAATTAGCGTATACAATGACTTAATTAAACCTTTTCTTATTATTGACTGTGCATACTGTTTAATTTCTAATGTTTTATTCAGTGTATTGTAATTAAGTTCGATGTATTGTTGTAAATAACATGGCAAGTACGAACGTATTTGAACATCAAATTGTCTTAAATTGAGATATTGAAAATCATAAGGTTCATTTCTTTTTCGTTAGGAATGCGTGAGAAAATTAAACAAACTTGAATGCTCATTTTTGTTTAACATTGTAACATAGTAACATGTAATTACATATATATGATATATATTTGCTGTTGGTCACAGTTTCATTATCTCAAAAAATTCCAAGAGAAGCTCCCATGTTTATCGTAGCATTATATCAATCATTTTGATATCAGAAGAAACAATAAGTAAGATCAATTTATAAACTTTTATGTTGGTGCGTTTTGTGACATTGGTTGATAAGTACACAAACGTTTGAACTAAACCTTGTTTTTCGTTCTTAAAATTCACAGTATTGTTCTAGAACATCAGACAAATGACTTCAAATAGTTCAATGGAAGTTAATACATAAAATAGCCTGATACATAAAGTACCACAAAACTTTTTTTTTATTTTCTTTGAATTCCTAACCAGTTACAAATTAATTATCATTTAATGATTAACCTGTCCGTGCTCTGTCTTTGCCCTGTCCTGTTTTTGTTTGGGGTCCCCCTGGGCTCCTTGCCGTTGGTTCTTGTTGCTGGGTCATGTGGGGGTTGCGTTCATTGAACGCCGCCTTTCCTTGTTGATCTTGTTTATCATATTTTATGCTCACAACCGTGTTGTTTGTGCCGTGTGGCGGCTGTAAAAAGTCTCCCCGTACATGCAATCAATGTTGTTATATTTTCATCCTCAAGGGATTGTTCGGCGTTCAGTGTCGGTGTCCCCCTCCATGTCCAGCCTTCATAGACTAATGGTTTATATTTATTTCCACTTTATTTTATTTTTATACCCAAATTTTCTTTAATCTTACCATTTTGCAGGTTCTGTGTACAATGTGGCACTAATATTCTAGTCTCATTACTTTAATATTGGTGCCCCACTGGACACAGAATCATTTTATTACTACATATAATTATGAATACATTGAATAGAAACAATACACACTTTCTTTCACCTCTTCGGGTACATTCTACGTCTACTAATTCTTTACAGATTAGAAATTACAGTACACCTAGACGAACACCATCCGTCGTTCTTTCGCCTTTAAACTTTTCATCTGTTAATTCATTTTATATTCCACGATCCACTAACTCTAATATTTTTAATAATTCTTTACGCATTAGGCTTTCTCCTATAAAACATACCATTCTTAAGAAATATAATATCACACATACTAATTATCCTCATAGTGCTAGAGTGTATCCTTCTATTAATAAGTGTAATTCTAAGAGGTGCGGATGTTGTAACTTTTTATCGCACAGGTCTACAATAACCTCTAATGTAAATGGGAGAACTTTTAATATTATTTTAAATACAGATATTGACTGAAAGGCAACTCATTTTGTTTATGTTTTAACTTGAAACACCCCTGGGTGTGGCATACAGTATGTTGGTCAGACAGGACGTTCTCTTAAAATTCGATTCCGTGAACATTTTTTATAAAATGAGAAATCGCACAAAATTTACAACTTTTCTATATCAACATTTTCGTAAAGATGGTCATTCATTTAAAAATGTTTCAATTCAACCAGTGGAACAAATAATTTATGATTCTGATGCTTCTGCTAGTTTTAAAGTTAAAGTTAGACACTTGGCAGAATTAAAATGGATCAAGAACTTACAAACGCCTTTCCCACTTGGCCTAAATGACAATATTTTTCAACAAGGTAACATCTCTAAAGATCCAAACATTGATATATTTTCTATTCTGAATATTCGTAAACGTAAATCCCGATCTCACGGAGTACGTAGAAATGGCAACATCAAACGTAAATCTAAAATTACCCTGTCTGTCACCGACTTGAATATTATCTTAAAGAACTCGGGTAAACATGCAATGTTATCACGTCTTACTTCCCTTTCATTATCATCTCTGAAAATCTTAGACGTGGAAGCAGATAATATAGTTATTCAAACAGATCCTTTATATACAGCAGCTTATCTTATTCAAAGTTATACTCAGCACGTCTTAAGACCTCATATCGACAAATCCTAAAAGTAACCTTTCTTAATAAAGGTATCGATTTCATCGATTTACCAAGTATTTTTCGTGATAAACGTGTCACTAATTCAGTTCCTTTATACTCCTTTATACTTCAAAAACACCGAGATACCAATTATTTGCTATAAATATAAGAAACCTGTTAGAAATATCATATTTAATTACAACAAAGTGGTTTCTGACTTAGATATTCAGTCTAATACTCCAACAACTTGAGACTGCAATACTTCTAAATTCTGTAATTCAGATTTTGGCCATATAATCACTGGTAATTTTGATATAATTGCAGACAAAAGAATTCGTAACTTATTCTTGAAAGGACCTAAATACAGAATTCCTTCTGAAATTGATTTTAATGCTTGTCGTGGTCAGATTGCTGAATCTATAGAGGATTTTTCGGTCAAATGGTGTCGCCGTGAAAATGCGGATAGTAATGCTCTAGTTACATGGAAACGTAACATCTTTAAAATTATTGATTCACGTATTAATTTTTATCGTGGAAATGAACATCTTTTGCCACCTAAAACAAGACTTACTTTAAGACATCTGAAGAAAGATATTCTAGCTTTTCATTCAAAATTTGTTTTGGTGCCAGCGGACAAGGCGGCTAATAATATTATAATTGTATGACGAATCCATTACATTAACGTTTTGCATAAGGAACTTAATAGTACTAATGCGTATTCTAAAACCTCTGCCTCCGAAAAAGACATTGTAAACAATCATATTACTAATATTTCAAATCTTAAAGTACAAATTAATGAAAAAGAACTTAAACTTCCTATTATGTATTGGATTCCTAAATTACATAAAAAACCTTACAAAGCTAGATTCATTGCCAATTCTACATCTTGCACTACAAGTAAACTTTCTATTTTATTGACGTCTTGTTTGACTGCCATTAAAACACATGTAATTAGATATTGTGATAAAGTCTATGAAAACACAGGCAAACATCTCTTTTGGTCAATTAAAAATTCTGGTGAAATCTTGGATAAATTCAAAATTAAGAACTTTCAAGCTTCAACTGTCAGTACATACGATTTTTCTACACTTTATACAACTTTGCCACATAAATTAATCAATGATAAACTAATTTCCCTAATTCAGAAAACTTTTGCACGGGAAAAAGTTACCTTTCTAGCATGTAATTCTAACAAAGCTTTTTTTACTAACGGTATTGTAAAACATTATACTATGTGGACCTGTGACGAAGTTTGTAGAGCACTCTCTTTTCTTTTAGACAACATTTATGTCAGGTTTGGTAATACCCTATTTAAACAGATCATAGGAATTCCTATGGGTACTTATTGTGCACCCCTGGTCGCCGATTTGTTTTTGTACTGCTATGAAAGAGACTTTATGTTGAGTCTCTCTGAAGATAAACAACAAGATGTTATAGTCGCATTTAATAATACTTCCAGATACCTTGATGATATTTTTAATTTAGATAATCCTTATTTTGATCAAATGGTGTCTGACATTTATCCGCATGAACTACAACTTAATAAAACGAACTCTTCAAATTTTAGTACATCATTTTTGCATCTTCATATTACTATCAACAACAATTCTATTCACACGAAAATCTATGATAAAAGAGATGACTTTGACTTTTGTATAGTTAATTATCCACATTTAGATGGAGACGTACCCCATGCAACATCTTACGGGGTTTATGTTTCCCAGTTAATTAGATTCGCTAGAGCTTGTAGCAACGTAAAGGATTTCAACGAGCGGAATATTTTTATTACCAGCAAGCTTCTAAAACAGGGCTACCGCTATCATAAATTACGGAAATATTTTACAAAATTTTACAATCGTAACTTTGATTTAATTTCCAAATTCAATAGTGATTTAAAAACTCTTCTGCGACAAGGGATTAGCCAGCCTGGTTTTTATGGCGATGTGATTTACAAACTTCGTAAGATTTTGGGTCATGGTAATTTTTCTGCTGTTTTTACTAAAATCATTAAACGTTTTATTAAAAGAGGTTATGACCCTACTATTTTAAGACATACTGCATGTTTAGTGTTCAACCCTTTTACAGTTGGACACTACGCTTTCCTCTTTTGATTGCATCTGACGGACCAAGTGGGAGACTCTATGATGGATAGTTCGTAAAGCCCTTTGGGACTGAATTGTCTTAATGTACGTCTTCTGCCTTGCTTCGTCGGGCCCTTGTAGGTGATTTTCTTGTTGCTCTGTCTTCCTTTAGGACATTGAGTACTTTTGTTATGGTCATTGGGTTTACTTTTATATGTTTCTACATGATCATTTTAGTGTTTTACTTATTTAACCTTCTGTAACCATGACAACTGTTAGAATTTCACTTGGCGGGGATTCATTTTATTTACACTGTCTCGTTTATAGGAACATGGTGGGGCTAAGAGCGAGGTTTGGTGCACCATTAACCGGTTTAAACTCCCCAGCAGTCATTATTATGCTGCTGACCGTTCCAAGGCGGCGCCCCACTGTGTTCCTCAGATGTATGTCTTATGTTGTTTCATACTGTTTTGGTGACACTTTTGCTTGTGTCCCTTGTTGTTTTCTCGTCTACGGTAAGTATCTTCCCCATTGCCTCTAGTTTTAATTCTTTGATTACTCCCCACCCCCTCCCCCCCCGGTCTCCTGTTCCCTTCCCCTTTGTGGGCCTATTTTTATTTTCTTTGAATTCCTAATCAGTTACAAATTAATTATCATTTAATGATTAACCTGTCCGTGCTCTGTCTTTGCCCTGTCCTGTTTTTGTTTGGGGTCCCCCTGGGCTCCTTGCCGTTGGTTCTTGTTGCTGGGTCATGTGGGGGTTGCGTTCATTGAACGCCGCCTTTCCTTGTTGATCTTGTTTATCATATTTTATATATCTATATCTATAACAGCGAGACAAATCTCTTTAGTTTTAAACAAGCTCTCTTTTTGAACTGACAAACTATAACTACGGTAGTCTTTTTCTTTGATAAAGTAAATCTACTCTTAACATATACATGTATTATACTTTTTAATATGAATTTTCAAACTATCATTTGTACTATGTTAAATCATTGACATTTCATGAATTTGATGTTGTATAAAGGTAAGAATGCTATAATTATAACATTCCCCACATACAAGTAATATCTTGTTATGTTTGTTGTTGTTGTCGTTATTACTGCAAGATTTAAAGGATATAAATGACATTCCTTAACGGTATTTTGGGTATTTTCGTTGCATTATTGGAACATCTCTCGCTATGTTACTCAAAATATTTTATATTTGTCGTTCCTCCTTTGTCTTCTTTTTATGACCATATCACTGTAGCAAAGAGTACTATTTTTATCAAACAATCGAACTGATTAGAACAAAAGGCATTTGTGTGACTTGTAAAAAGATTACATTATTTGATTACTTGAAAGGCAATTTTGCAATTGGCTGTTCTACTTACACCAATGATAAAATAAGATGGGTGTGCGAACTTGTTAATTAGAGCCTGATAATTTGTTATAAAGTATCGCTAGTAATAAATTTAAAATTGTTTGTAATATGTTTTATACCAAAATAAACGTTATTACTTCAGATAATTGTTGTTTATACTATTACTTTAAGGGATGAATATTAAACATATTTAATTTATTTAAACCTGAAAAACTGTTTACAGTCCTAAGTGTTAACATCTTTATATAACATTTAGAAAAATAACACGTATTATAACACTTAATACAAAACAATTTTTTAAATATATCCCAGCTTTGAAGAAATTTAATGCAAAACATATGACCGCATTTAGTTAAAAGACAGTGTTATGGTACTAAAATTGCAAAGGGTAAAGACATATGACCGCATTTAGTTAAAGAACAAAGGTATCAACATTGCGAAAAGCAAAGATGTTATGACCGAATATAGTTTCAAGATTACAAAAAGAAGACAAGGTGTAGGGGTGTAGGGATATATGTTTACCCTTGAAGAGGAACACTGATTGTACCTTTATCTTAACAAGACTAATTCTAGAAGAATGTATAACAAATACTTCGGAGCCCTTTAAGTAAATCAATCAGTGTTGGAAACAGTCATTGACACATTCGAAACAGTCATTGACACATTAACAGTTTGTATAAGTTTGTACAGCGTTTTATTGCTTAACATCTAAGTCTATCAAGTAAGTTAAGAAGTCATTTAGATATTTTTGTGGTAATAAGATAAATTTTAATATGCGTTTTGTTTGATGTTTAAGATAACGACAACATACTAACATTACTGGTTTGCAATACCTCTCACCTAAAATCGTCTGTCATTATCTAAATATTCCTTAACTATAACCGTGTTCCCAACAGTGACAAGATAGCGTCCGACATAAACTATTGTCAGTTAACACTGAAGTGGTACAAAGGTAAACCCGCTTGCGTTGTTTGTAGACAAATGTTTTTTCCATACGTTTGTCAATTTGTAAATGTTTTTGAATTAGTTTGAGTACACAAAATATTTGACAGCTGCACGCATCTCAGTGTCTTTTGATGACGTCATGTACCGTTCTGAAGCAATAAATATAAAAATATGATGTGAAAAAAACGTCCTAATAAATATCACCAAACAGGAGAGTAAACGAATGCACATTTATGTCACAAGGCTTTGATTACCTTAGAATCATTTTCAACAGTTCGTCTTTAGTTTGTAAATTGAAAACATAAAAATGAGCATAACTGAACATTTACTACACTTCCAAATGAACACAATTCGTTAGAATTTGATTATGTACGTTTAAGCAAATAAATATATTGTGATCGAGCATTGAATGGAATATAATGTTAAAGAACGAATTTGCATATTTCTCTTTTTTTCTTTTATTGTAAAACAGTCTTGTACAAAAACTGCGTGTTCACAAATATACATACCTATTTTGTAAATAAAGAAATCAAAATGCTTCATCAACAATGTTTTTCCTAAACGTAACTGATCGTAAAGAACATTCATAAGCTTGCGATAATACGCTTTAGTAAATTTATGTAAATGAAATTTTCCAGCAGATTAACTATACAAAAAACAATCATAAGTAAATGGAATTGTCGACATTTAAGTACATTGTTAATGATTAAGAGAAATACATACAAATTGTAAACAATTCAGATGAATAATTTAACAAAATTCTGGAAATGTTTCAGAAATATTTTTAGTACATTGCCGTCATGATTTGAGGCCGTAACGAAGAAGATAGATTGAGGTTACGCGGCAAAAAGTTAAAGAAATACTTTAAACCAAATAAAAGCATGAACAAATAAAACACACATATTTTACTTGTGAACAGAAGCTGTTATATTTATGGATATCTCAGCAAGATATTGCATCTGGAGCTCTTTATAAATTTCGATCTTACTTGGAAAACAAACAAACGTCCTATATCTTTCTTCGAGACATAAAATTGATTTTGGTAAAACGTTTAACAAAAACATAAATTGCCTAAATTAAAGGACTGTCCAATCAATTATGCATTATAGTCGATTATTTTAAATCAAAAGTAAAATGACAGTTCACATGCAAAACAGCATATCCTACATATTTCCCTTTGGCACAAAAACAAGAAGAATATCCATTATGACGATGTATAAATCCAAATTAGCGTGATCGACGATTACTTATCATTATTTTTTTTCAAATAGTAAATATCTGATACAACAAACAAGTATACCATAGAGAAATGACTTTATTTTAAGAATGGGCTATCAATCAAACCGAGCCTGCACTTTTTTCAATTTTAACGTATTCGGGATTAGTTTCTTAGGTATACATGAATAGTGCGATGTAAAGTCATTTACCTTTGTTTGTTATGTATGTAATACTAAAATAAAAGAAAAACAATACTAGTATACTAGTACATTGTACAAAATGTAAAAAGATATCCATAACAATAATCATCTCGGCATTGATAAATAAGTGAATAAATAAAGAATATAGAGGGTACACTACACTTACTATAAATAGTTTGCAAGACACCCAATAAACGGTAGCTCTCCTTTCAATCATAGCATTAATATTAAATGTCTTCACTCGGATCAGTTTTGATATCTCCTTTACTATCATTATAATTATTATTATTACTCTTACGTCTTTTGAAAAGTTTTATAACACCTGTGCAAAAGAAATAAAACTTATTAGGTTTATATATAAGAACAATGGGCACTTTTAAAAATGATTTGGTGCTTTGAATTTTGCTTTAGATAATTTCTAGTTTTAGCTTCTAACTCCCGAAATACAAATATATATATTATTAAAATAAGACACGAAAACTTAAGCTTTTATGAACACGCAACAAAAGGACTATGTAATTCTTCAAAAAAGTAGGTTGCTTTTGGCTGACTTAACATATCGGGAAAAAATGTGAAAAACAGTTTGAATTCGAATTATTAATAACATTATCTGTTTTCAGGAAATATGACAATGTCACGAAACATAGTATTTTGTTGTCTTCTAAATGGATTAGAATAGTTGTTTCCTCCTAGGCCTGAATTATAAATACAGTATTATAAAAGCCAGGGGAGAAGAAAACAGTTTTCTTGAGGCACCGATGAGAGCAGCAACTATTTAATGTGCATTTAACAAATAAAATGCAAAGTAGGCAGAAATAGAGTTTTAAAGATTTAGACTTTATTTCTTTTATAGGGAAGCCAATAAATATTATTTCTAAAATATTATATTTCATGCACCATTATGATCATACTTGTATTTACTTTGCTGTTGACACTCCTTGTTATATTTGTTTGATGATAAACATTTGTGTAGATACATGAGCCACTTGAAATACCACATCAATATGAGCTCAAACAGTATATGTTTGTTAATCACAAATCCAGGGAGTATCTTTTATTCAGTTCATACGTGTTTGGTATTAGGTCTGTTCAATAGTTTGTATCTTTGCTTTCAGAAAGGATGTTTTAAGTCATGAACACAGAAAAATAATGAAAGTGTAAATTCAATATAACAATAAACGTAAAAGTAAACATGTACATCAGTGTTCTTTTTTATCGCATTTTCATATAAATGTAAGACACTGATTTTTTTAGCGTTTTTTTTATTACATCAAAATATTGAGAACAATGGTAAAATGCATTTTACATTTGTACAGTACTACAATACGGTGACACGGGTTGGGCAAAATGTCGATCGTTAACATAAACTTCTATCATTATCACAAAAGGACAAAAATACACAAAGAGTAAGCACTAAAAAGATGTTAAAATAAATTTTAATCTATATTATTGTAACATTAATTTTTAGTCATTCTTTATAAAACCCTAATTTAATACGCTAGATTACAAACAATTTCCAAACAATATTTGCTTATTACAATTGACGAAAAAATTCAATTAGAATTATAAGTCAATGTGTCAAGATGTATTTGTGAATTAAACTGTTAAGATTACGAAAGTGATTAGTTTCACGTTTCTGAAAAGGTCAAGGTTTAGAAGAAAATCACGGGAAAAATAATAAAAACAAACATGTTTAAACAATTATGCAAAACGTCATTAATTAGTGAAGTAATAAATTAACTATTTCTTTTATTCGTTTCTTCATCAATCCGTTTGTTCATTCGTTCGATAGTAAATAAATAAATAAATAAATGATTAATTATTTAATTAACTAATTGATAAATCGTTCGATCGTTCGGTTTATTGTTGGTATTTGTGTGTCTATTCGTTCAATTGTTAATTCATCCATTTAAGATTAATTCTTTTATCTTTATAATTATGTGAGGTGCAGAAAGTCATCAGATAAAATATTCACAAAAAGACTGTTCATTTTTATCTTTGTAAATACAAAATGTATAAATTCTAAAATATTGTGCATTGATACAAAGGTGTCTCGTTCGGCCATCGCGACACACATAACTCGAAACAACAAAAACACGAAATTACGTTGGTGAAAAGTCGAAATAACGGCTGAATAAGAAACACGACTTAATATGCTGACATCATGATCCATAGCCATAAAATTTTATTTCTTTGTAGTTGCATCCTTGGTAAAATATTTTCTTATATCGTCATCCATTATTATGATCTCATTGTTACGGGTGAAACTACAACGGTGAAAAGTCGAAACAACGACGATTAAAGTCGAAAGTATGATTGTGAATAGTCGAAACTACGAAAATGAAAAAGTTTAAAGTACGATGATACGAAAAGATACGATGAAAGTACGATTAAAAACCGTAGGCCCTTTTTCAACATTGTCCTGCGGACAATAATGAAACAAGTTTAGATTTCAGAAAACCTAGTCATTAACAATGACAAATTTTGATTAATACTAACAGGCAATGAATATTTGTTTTGTCATTTTAGTTTCCAAATAATCATATTAACTTTACAAAGAAAAATAATTTTTCATTTAACGATACATATATAGTTTATGTTATAAGAAGAATGTAGAAGGCAAAGTCATAATTGTTGTGTGAAATAACAGCAATTAAGAAACGAAATTGGTAGTTTGTTATGTCTTCTTCAGATACAAACAATTAATAAACTAGTAGTAATATATCGAATTTTAATACTTTTTGATATCGTAAAAGTGTGACATCTATTTTTGACAAGAAGATGTTTCATGAAACAACCCCTATGTGCCTTGATAAGGAATATCAGATATTTCGAGGAGAAGAAAATATTTGATATATTCATAGTTTTCTCATGCAATTATATTTGAAATTCCCTTGATAGTAATAAGATTGAATAAAGGACGGTTTGTAGGTTAACTAAATATATCATTTATAGTTCATCAGATATAAGAAATGACTTTATACAATATATCATATCATTTATTAACTTATGTTTGGACATGAAACAAAATTACACAAATAATTCCATATTTGCTAAATGATCGGAATGTAACAAATGTATGCTAGATGTATGGGGATCGAAAGGAAATAAGTTAATCAATGTGAAATACAAATACTGTATCATGATTTTAATGTTTGAAGTTTTCAAAACAGGCAAAAAATCAAAACAAGCAAAAAACGATTCCAAATATCAACACTATCTTCACATATATCAATAATATGAATCATAGATTAATCATAAAAGTAACTGTAAAATAGGAAATACATTGCGTTCTGACTGATGTTTAAGCACACATTTAAAAGCATTTGTTTGACAATAGTATTGTTGGCGTTATAATGGTACCGACTTTATTTGGAAAGCAAACACACTGAAAAACAATTGAAATTACACTACGAAGGGTAATTTGTCTTACAAAGATATAAATATCAAACAAAATTAAGTCACACCATATTATCTGAAACAATGTTCATTGATTCGCTAATAGCGAATTAAAGGTTAGTTAAATAAAAATAAGTTTAGTCTCCTTAGAACGAAATAAATGAAAAGTTTGGAAAGTACCTGGAGAAAGAACAAGTCTTTATAGAATCCCAAATATTTGTCTGCCTTCTGTATTGACAGCTGGCAACAACGTATAGGCTTCTACATCTGCTTTCGTTGGATGCAAACCTTAACAAAATAATATGTTTATATGTGTTACTTATGAGATGTTTACAGTTTCTCTTTATTTGCTATTTCTTAAAAATGCTTTAAAAAAACTATCGGGTTCCCAGTGAATTGTATTGTGTAGAGATATTGTTCAATAAATCACCAACGATCAGTCGCCAAGGATCCGCTTGATCCGTCATCTATGATAAATTGCTATGAAAAGAAATCTTTTGGATGTAATGTTGCAATCGGTCTGATTTACTAATGTTTGGGTTAAGATTTATATGTTTGTATAGAATCTTTTCAGACAGTCTGTATTCAAACTAATTCATCAGCAATACTATGATAAATTAAATTCAAGATATATAAGTAAACCCATTTAAGGTAAAGTGATTTATCATTAGACGTCAGGTTTTAATCAATAAATGCTAGAAAAGAAAGAAATGTGGGTTGTAAAAGACGTTGTGGAGAAACAAGGACTCGCTATGTGAACCAACAGACAGAAATTTGATGGTTTCAATGTAACATTTTATATCTATTTTTGCAAATGAATCTCAATTTTAGATATCTTTTAACCAAAATATGATAGACAAGATCAACAAGGAAAGGCGGAGTTCAATAAGCGCAACCCCAACACGACCCAGCAACAAGAACCAGCGGCAAGGAGCCCAAGAGGACCCTTAACAAAAACAGGACAGAGCACAAGGCAAAGCACGGACATAATTATGAATTAAATTATACTTAAAAAGAAATAAAAGTAACCGACAAGGAATTTAAAGAAAACAAATAATTGATGAATAGATAGGCTCATAAAATCAAAGGGGACAAGGGAAGTGGACTCGAGATTCGGGAAAGGGACGGACAAAAAACCTAGGGGTAAAAGGGAAGATACTTACCGAAGAAGAGGAAACGCTACTCTCCAACAAACGCTGGTTTTAAAATATTGTGTTATCAATATATACCAAAACTGAATATGTGTGCAGCGGTTGGAATATAATAATGAAAACTGCAAACATTTATTAGCTTGTAAGCGTATTGTTTTAATCGAAAATAGATAAGGTGAAACCTAGCGTGGTTTCGTTATTCAAATTTTGTTAATTACAAATTGACTACATTTTGACAAACATGTGATGAATTGTGACCTCTGTAAGGTCATAGTTAATCAGAATGTGCATAAACATTTTCAACTGACGTAAAACATTTCTATTCGAGTTCTAACTTATTATCAATATTTAACTACATGTATACAGTCTTACATTTTATTGTTTTTATATCATTTTAATGATGGCAGCAAATTATTAAATATTTTTTTTGTTTTTGTTTTTGGGGGAGGAGCGGAATGTAAATTTTGTATTATGGTCATACATATTTTGTCAAAAGTTTGCCGGTCTGACAATATTCCTGTACATAAACCCTTTTAACAGAAATAATTATTGATACGCCCTTCTGATTTATTTGACGTGAAAGTTTAAGTATGTTATTAAACTAACACACCTCATTGAATGTAATCTTTGGCGTTAAGCATTAATCAACCAATGTCTGTATTAATATTTCTCTTAGCCGTCATGTTTGATGAATTGCATTAGATTAAATCTACCAGCTTAAATGGTTCAATCTGTTACTGTTGTGAAATGCTCTGACAAGTTTAGAATATTTCCCACACAGATAACTTACAGATTGGAACTGACTCAAACTGATCCTTGTGAAGATAATTTTTAAAATAACAAAAATTATTGCGTTATAAAATGCCAGAACAAATAAAAATTAACAAAAATTATTGCGTTAAAATGCCAGAAAAAATGTGTTTGTCTAAGGCTATAAATACTTATAAATAGCCAAATGCACAACTATCAAATGATCTCGCCACCAGTGCCATATAAATGAAGAGTCACCAAATGAATGTATATAAAATTTGTTTTGTGCTTGTTTGACAGTTTTTGAACTTGTCTTTAAAAGTTAGAGAATTTTGTTTCATTTTATATCTTGATGGATTAGAATAGAGAAATACAGAATCCCTTAAAAAAGCCCAACACGGCAAAATTGGAAATGTGCAGGCGCGGTTTGATAAAGCATGTTCATGGACGGTATTGGAAAGTACAAGTTACCGTCCACGACCCCTAGCACCGGCTTAAGGCGAATGCAACATTTAAACACGAAAACTTTGAATTTAGAAACCTCCGCAAATATGTCATACGACAGTAATAGTAGAACCTTCAATGTGACACAGTAGTGTCATTCCATGAAAAGCAGCGTATGGTCCCCAAGTAAACGAATACGTATGCCCTAGAAGTATTTAACATTCACTTAACATTTTTATTCTTAATAGCTAACTTAAGATTGTAATAAGAAAAGAATGCCTAAATAATCCCAAAACCTCACACTTAATTATGTAATATAATGCTACTGGTACGAAACATACAAGTTTTAGAAAGCTTCATATAAGTGGCTGGTCAATTTTATTACTTATTTCTATTATAATCACAAGAACATTTTAAAGACCCAAGAAGAATATGAAAGCAACTGCAAAGGGAAACATCAAATGAAAGTTTCAGTGTTTCTTAGTCAATCCTGAAATAGTCGCGTTCCAGTTAGCAAATAAAATTGTCTGCAAACAAAGCTTAGACATTCCCTAGTGAGAAGATAATGTTTCCCGGGACACATTAGTTTCTTTTTCCTGATATTTTATTGATGAGGGAAAATTATTTTGAGTTTTGGTCACTATTGCTTAAGAACTTACAGATAGCGCATATGCGACAACAATCAGTCTCATTTTTCAGATTTGTGAATTGTGTATTAGAAATTGGTCGTATATGTACTTTTCGTACTTGCTTATGTTTACAGAATGCTGCTAAAAATTATATTAAATAAGTTCACTCAAAGGAAGTCAGTGCGTGGCTTGGATAGTATAGATGTACATGACCACGCCCGCTTATTTTTATAAATTAATTTTCATTTTCATTATGCTTTAAAACTCCATCTTTTGTCATACCAACTGGTTTAATATTGTACATTTATCGAAAGAGAAATAATTTCTGCGTAGATTGCACTTTATTTGGTGAAAATTGGTTTACAATTAACAAAGATCTGGGAGGTAACATAATGCCTAATGGTAGTTCCGGTGGCGAACCTTTCTACCTTTACTATATTTATAGTATATATGGATGAAATTAAAAAAACTACTTTCCTTTGTTGAATTATTGAAAATAATATATTTTAAAAACATTTTGAGAGAAAAAATATTTTATTAGTGAAATAAAAATTATTTATAAAAAATAACTGCGCGTGGTCATGTACCTGTATACTATCCAAGCCACGCACCGACTGCCTGTGAGTTCATTTAATACAAAACTCGATTTCTCAATGTCATAAATTGAAAAACACTTCAGATAAATGACGACAAAAGAAAAGAAATATGTCTCAGATTATGATGTACATTCATATGTACACAAAATGGCCATACAGTCAGACGTTTAATGCATTTAGTTTGATATTATAGAAGATTACCGTGAAATATGTAAACAATTGTCACGTTACTTTGCTGAGTAAATGTTGTTTGTAAGTTAAGACTCATATGAGCTAGAATTTAAATATATGTCCCTTTGAAAATATAATCATGATAATAAAACAATTCACTTGCCCCAATGAGATTCTAACTCACGATCTCTTGTATACGAGACTAGTTCTCTACCTTATAATATATAGGTGCATCACTAACAATAATAATAATAAAATAATAATAATAATCATAATCATTATGACAATAATTTTAAGATACGAGCATATGCAATTTTACGACGAACCTTTTAACGTCTAATATATTTTCTTTCTACGTCTGCAATCGTTCATTGTTTTCATAAATGATGTTTTATTAATAGTACGATAATTGTATAATCTTAAGGCATTTTTACAAAAGTTTAATTTCACCCATTACATTTAATGAATAATATACCATTTGCTTTAGGCATCAAGTTTGTAATTGTAAATGTATTGTAATGAAATTCCTTTTACACCAATGCCATTGAGACATTTACAGTTCAGCCAAGTAATTAGTGTATGAAAGACGTAATACTGAAACAATTAAAGTAAAGAAGCAAATTAATTGATAAATCAGATATAATTACAGTAAAGAACACTATGTTTTCCAAACAGGGTTTAAATCGAAATGAAACTTTTAGACACTATTTTCCGATAACATACTGAAATGTTTTTCTTGTCCCCGATTTTTATTAAAGTACTTGTATAAATCTCACATGTCAATATGCCGATTTTCCTGTTGTTTTGTTTTTATGTATATCTTATATCGCAAGAAACATACACCTTTGTTTATTTTAACAATATCAAATACTTAGATTTTCATCATATGCTCTTTGGTTGTTGGTCTGTCGTAAGACAGTGTTTAATAAATTGCTAACACGTCCATTCATCAATCAACACTTCAAACGAGCATAGATACTTTCATTGGACGTCCTTTCTTATGAGAAGGGTAATACGTATTTCCCCTGGGATGAATCCTGAACCATCAAAAGAAAACAAAAAAGACTACGTTTGCCTTTGTCGATTTTGCTTTGTTCACACCAAGTGATAAAATGCGTAGCAACATGTATTGACACTAATATATAACTTGCTTAGATACATTCACTTGAATCTACTTTTACTTGAAATGACCATTCAATCTTTTGGCAAAGTTTTGGGGATTTTGTTTTGTTATGATATGTTTGACTAAAGTGTGACAACTGTATCATTTCAGCACCGGCAATAATAGAACGCGTGTGCCCTGAACGAGACAGAACTAAAAAATTGATTTGTAAAGGGGATGAGAGATAATGAAATAGAGAAAAACAGAATCCCTAAAGAAAGTGCAACACAACAAAATTGAAAATGTTGCAGGCTCGATTTGATTGAGCCTGTTCATGGACGGTACTGGAAAGTGCAAGTTACCGTCCACGCCCCCTAGCACCGGCTTAAGCAGAATTCAACATTTAACAACGAAATGGTAAAATTTTGAATTTTAGAAACATCCGCAGATGTGTTCATAACGGCGGTTTATCATGGAACCTTTCAAATGTGACACAGGAGTGACATTCCATGAAAAGCGGCGTATGGTCCCCAAATAATAGAACGCGTGTGCCCTGAACGAGACAACAATGGGCGGAACTAAAAAATGGATTTTTTTAAAGGGGATCAGAGATAATAAAGCCTGCATACAACCCAAATCGAGAAAAAAGACAAATAGTTGAAACTAAAGCATACCACAAGTACAATAATAATGTCGTGTTGAACGATCTTTAAGGATCAGAAATATAACATCTCTGATTGAATGTACGGGGCGACTTTTAACAGCCTCCACAAGGCAAAAACAAAGCCTTATAAAAGGTACAGAAAGAGTACTATTGTAAAGAAATTCATTTTAATAATTTAGAACATAGGAAATAGGATCTAAACTAATCATACTTAAATACAGAAGGATTATTTATGTACAGTCTGTTGACGCAAAATTATTTCAGTTGATATTTTCTTCAAGCAAATATAAGTGATGTAAGCATACCTTTTTCAATCAAAATATCAATTCTTTCTTTTTCTCAAGTGTTTACGCACTATTTTTATATCTCGTTTGTATCTGCCAGAACCATGTTTAGATGAAACGCGCTGTTATAAAACCGTATTTACCAATAGTCAAGTCAAAGTGTCAATGTGAATTAATTGTAGTTTGAACAATGAGAGAGGTTCCATTAAATGACAACTTACCAATATGTACTTCCTTCGGTATCGTTTTCTGTATGTTACTGTTCAATTCCGTGGATAAAAAAATAAGCACAATAGGCGCTTTTATTTGTATTGATATGCTGTAAACAACATATTGTCAACAAAAATGTACATATACAAAGCAAATAAATGAACCTTAAGAATATATAATATGATATTTTCTTTTAATATGTTGGTAAATATGACATTACTTCAAAAAAAGGTCTTGCAAATGAATAAACTAAATACTACAATTAGACACATAAACTAAACTTTACAAAAATATATATGTTATAATAATAATAATATATACAATAATTCATTGTTATAACCCTGTAGTAATTTATACAATTTCATGATTAAATATGTTGTTCTGGCAACAGTTTGGTTAGCTAGATAGGTAGAGCTTTGAACAAATGAATCGGGCGACCCATGTTCGATACCATGCGGTGAAGGTCACATTCGTTCGGACCGCTCGTCAATTCCTACTATACATGTATAACGTGTGACATAACAGGTGTCAAAAGATATTAACTTCTTTTGACTTTTATTTATTTTATTTTATTTTATTTCATGCAAGCACGTTGACGTTGACATTATGTGGTATCTTATGTCACTACCTCTTTATTACATAGTTTTCAATGTTTTTTTAAACCCATATCATAAAATGTATGAAGTTTTAAAAAATGCAAATATAAATTTGCATATGTATGGCTTTCAAAACTCTGTGATGAGCTTGTTTTATTTTATAGATGTATTATGAAAACTTTTTTGACAAACGTCGTACATTGTGTATTTTGACCAGACAATTGTTATAGTAAACATGCTTCGACCTGCATATTACATATATCGCATGGTATGGAACTTGTTATTGTTTTATCTAAACCATTATATTCAGTACATTTTCAGAGAATTTGAAAAATGTACCGATATTTAACAGAGCTGTCTTTTCTTCTTAATTCATATAGAAAAACGTGGAGTTTTTTATGCGCTTGCTATATATTAGCTAAGTTGTTTTACAAAGGTTGGGATAGGGCATGGGTAACACTCCCAGTAGCAAAACCATAAATTTATGAGATAAATTTATTCCCGACCTATTGTAAAATTTACTAACTGCATAGGCACGCACTTTACTGTCTTATCATATATAAATGTAAGGTAGCTTACGACAGCATTTTTTTCTAGGGTTTATATTTGAAACAAGAGGAAAAGGTCACGAAATGTCACAAAAGAGGGAAAGCACTGAGCATGGTAAATTTTATGCTGATTTCTGATACAAAAATAATGAAACAGCAGTAATTATAATATTTGAAACTTGTGTTACGGGGATATAAAGAAAATGAGAACAAAGATATTTAATTCAAGGCAGAGCTTCAGACCCCGACACGATCCAGTCGCACCAGCAGGGCACACAGAAGGCACCTAACCGAAAACGAGAGATGACACATGCGTTTGTTTCACATATCAAAATACATAATACGGCTTGTTTTCTCTTTCCTTTTTGTTTTTATTCCCCTACCTTTTTTTAAAAAAAAAAAAGCAATTAAACATTTTTGTGACAAAGGACATATTTTGTAAAAAAAAGGCCCTTTTTTAAAAAAAACCCCAATATTTTAGTTGTCTGGTGTGTTATAATGGGGTAAAAGTTAGAGAGAAACAAACTTTATTTTCCACGGGACGAGGGGTTGGGCTGGAAACACCCAAATTTGTTTTTTATTAGACGTTTCATTTGTATTTTGGGGGCATGAAATAAATTTTCTATTTTTATTTTTTAAAAATTTCTTTATAAAAAAGGGTTTAAAAAATCTAACTTATACCTTTTTCAATTTTTATATAATTTTTTAAAATTTTTACCACTGGGGGATTAAAAAAAAAAAGGGCTGATTTTAAACTCTATTGTGGTTTTACCCCGGGTTTAAAAAACAAAATAGTAAAGTTTTGTTTTGTTAATTGTCAAAGGTTTTTTTTTTGTATGTTTAATTTAAAAACCCCCGCCATTAGAGCTTACGAAATAAAGGGCCCAGTTGACGATTACCCAAAATTTGTCGTGGACAAACTTTTAAAAAGTCTTACGAAAGGTCATCGGTGATCTTTTGACGGGCGCAGGTTCTTTTTTTTGGGTCCCCAAACAATTTCACAAAAACTCTTGCATCAAAAAGGTCGCTATTGATATATAAGGTCTTTTGACTGTTTCACGATGTTTTGTTTTGAAAACTCTTATAACCTTTAACTGGCGCCCCGATTCCCTTTTCACCGGTTGCAAAATTGCTTTAAAAAAATTAAAGATTAAATCGTGCGTTATAGCGAAACCCGTCTTCGTCACCCCATTTACAAATAAAATTTCGCTACGGGTTTAAAAGCAAGTTTTTACATCGCAGGGGACTAATTAAAAGATTTTTGGACCAGACAAAAAGTTTATCTAATATTTATAAAGCAGGAACTTTTTAAGGTTCATTCCCTAAAAACGCATTTTTTTTCTTTGTTGTTGAAACACCGTCATGCCCCCCCAAAATGTAAAAACGGTTTAAGGAAAAAGTCTAAAAAAGGCCCAAAAACACGACTCTGACTCGGGGGGTGATACTCCCAAAATTTATCCCCCCAACGCAGCAGCATTTTTCTTTTTTCCCCATTGATCATCTACGTCCCCCTTTGGTCGTGGGCCATAGCCTTTTTTGGGTTTTTCACTCTTTTGGTCCCGGGTGATAAAGGTAAAATTGTTTCCCCATGTAAAGTCGAAAAATTTTATACCTCCAACCCATCAGTTTTTTTAAAGGGTTTTTGGTTTTATCGCAAAACGTCGTGCAATAATCTTACGACACCCCTTTACAAATTTCCACTTGTCATGATAGTATTTAGAAGTCTTAATTAATCGTGGATGGTTCCCTTTCGATAAAATTGTAAAAAGATCGCATGACAGGTTTAAGCGTAGTCGTAAAATAATTTCAGACAATCTTGAGACCATTTGTTTTTTTTAATGATACCTGTTTTGTGCGATTGCCCAAAGACTGGGGCCCCTAAAGTAACCCCGGGGAAATAAATTTATCTGTTTCCCAAAAGGGGTTTTTCGCAGACCCAAAGCCCACGATCGTCGGTTTTTCCCCGTCGGCCCACGGTTGCACAAAATAATCCCTTTTGCTCCCAGTAAAACTGGGGTTTAAAATGTAAATAAAAAAAATATTTTCCACGATTTCGGGGAAATTTTTTGGAAATATTTGCTTGATTATTTTAAAATTCTATATTTTAAAAAAATTTTAACCCTTAATTTTTAAAAATTGAAATTGAAAAATTTTTAAAGAACTTTAATACAATTTAATTTTATACCCTAAAAAACCCCCATTAATAAAAAATTTTTAGTTTTATGACCAGTCCCAAAATTTTCTCATTATCAAATTTTACGTATTTTTAAATTTTCAAAATATTTGGGATTCCCGCAAATATAAACCCAACCTGACATATTTATCGTTAGAGAAAATTTATAAAATAGTTTTGCGATTATAAAGATTTCGATTGGGAATGTTTGTGTTAAAAGTGTGACTACGTTAAAAAAACATTTTAAAAAATTTAAGGTAAAAATTTGGGAAATTTCTTCTAAAGAAGTTCTTTTTTTTTTTTTCGTGTTTTTTTGACGAAACGACACTTACAAGACCCTGGCCCTTTTAAACAATTAAATTTTTAACTAACGTTTAAAAAATGATATTCCTTTTTAAACATTTTTTTTTCATTAAAAAAAAAAAAATTTACAAAAAAACAAAAAAAGAAAAAAAACACACAGCCCCTTTTAAAATAGAACGAAAAATTTATTTTTTAAATGCTTCTGGGTGTAAACATAAAAATTCAACACTACTGTCTTTTTCAACTTAAATTTAAAACCTATTTTAAAAGCGTTAAAATTTTTGATTCCTTGCACAAAAAAAGTTTGGGAAAAAAAAATTTTAAATGTATCACCTTTATCACAAATTTTTAAATTGGGTTTTTTCTAAAATGAAAAAAATCCAACTCCTTTTTCACAGTTTTCAGTATTTTTTTACGTGGACACTGCAAGGTTTTGAAGGGTAAAAATTTTCCGGGAAACTATCATATAAAGTTATTTAAAACTTAATTCAAAAAAAGGGATTTATGCTAAAGTATTTAAGGAACAGAAAATCATTAAATTTCATTTCGGGAGCATTAAAAATCTCTTTAAAATTTAAAATCCTTTTTTCAAATGTTTTTCCTTTTTTTTTTTTTTTTTTTTTTTTTTTTTTTTTTTTTCCCTTTTTTTTAACAATAGCCCAGCAAATTTCTTTCCAAAAATTTTTAAGTATAATTTTGGGAAAAAGTAAAAAATTAAAAGGGCAAAAGGAATCCCTAAAGAAAACTTCAAAACGACCAAAAAGAAAATTTTTGCCCGCCTAGGTTTTATTGGTCTGTTCATGGGGCGGCACTGACAAGTGCATCCAAAAAGAAAAGAATTTTATTGGAGGACCCTTTTAAAAACCCCCTTCCCTTTTCAAATTATGTCCCGAAACAAAACAAAATTTTAACCAAAATCGCGTTTTACAAACTAAATTTATTTCCCCTTTTTCTAGTAATTTCTTTTCTTTCCCCCCAACCCTGATAAAAAAATAAGTAATGTTTAACTTTAATTTTTTTCCCAAAAAGCTACATTAGTGAGAACAGAAACCCCAAATTTAAAACAATTTTTGATATAACACATGAACCCTTTTTAAAAAAACCCAAAAATTAATAATTTGAAAAATTTAAAAATAAAACAGTTTGATGTTTCGTTTTAAAAAAAATTAAAATTTTTTTTAACATCCCGTACAAACAATTTTTACTTTTCAATTAAAGAATAAAAAAATTACAAAGTAGAAAAAGTTTCAAATTCGAAAGCAATCACATGTTATTTAAAACCCCCCCTTTTTTAAAATAGGATTTATTTAATATAAATTAGGGCGGGGTTTTTAAAAGTTTTAAA